>NW_023425384.1:0-198827 GCF_014108415.1 Molossus molossus | reverse complement strand
CATGTTCAAAAACTAGCCCTGTCACTTTCCACTTTCACAGTGTGTCTCCTGTGGCTCCTTCCTCTTCGTTCTTGCTGTGACCACCAAAGTCCAAACCCTCAGTTCTTTATGCTCGTCCATATCCCAACAGCCTTCTAAACATGGTAACTAGATTTGAACGAGAAACCCATACTTTGTAAAATACCCACTTCCGTGCTTTCACATTTTTCCTTCATGTTTTATTGTAAAAAGCTGGTTTGTCTGAGAGGAGGTTGTCCAGCTCCAGGGAACATGATTGGGGCTCCGGAAGCGTGGGAAGGCAAGGAGTTCATTGCTGCGGTCCGTAGCGAAGTATCCGGGACTGGAAGGACTTTAGGGAGGGGGAGAAAAGAGACCAAGACCCAGGGGAAGCCTGGAGGGATATCTCTAGAGAGGCTGGGTCAGCCACAGCCTATTTCTATTATGATATTCTTTTCACTTCTATTGTATTTCTCCCTTGTGTCTAGCACAGAGTGACTCCATAAATACTGGTTAGGGTTCTGTTCTCGTATAGCTCACGATCCCCCCACTTCCTCCTCTGTTTATTTCTGCCCCTCTTGCCACTGTCCCTCTCTTGTTTCTCTCCTGCCTCTCACGGTATACTTCCCCCAACTGTGCATTTTTTCTTATTCTGTACTTACTTCTTTGTTTCCCTCACTCATTCCCTCCCTCTGTCTCTGTCCTTCATCCTCCGGTCTCCTCCCAAGCTCGCTGTCCGCAGGCTGCCGGGGAGGCTGCTTCGTCCTCACCATGTCCAGAATCAACCTGCGGATCCGGGAACAGCTCTTCTCCTCCCTTCTGCGCCAGGACCTCGGCTTCTTCCAGGAGACTAAGACAGGTGAGGCCTGGAGTCCAGGTGTGGGGTTCCCTCCACCTGCACACAGCCTGTCCCCTGGCCTGCACCTGGCTTTCTGCAGTGAAGGAGGCAGCTCAGAGGAGGGGCTGTGTCAGAGGGGAAGTCAGGAGGGAGTTTCTGGGGTCTACATTGCATACGACTTCCTCATCTGCTCTGTTCTGCCCAGGGGAGCTGAATTCGAGGTTGAACTCAGACACCAAACTGATGAGTTCCTGGCTTCCTTTCAATGCCAACGTGCTCCTGCGGAGCCTGGTGAAGGTGGTGGGGCTGTACAGCTTCATGCTCAACCTATCGCCTCGACTCACCTTCCTGTCCCTGCTCGAGGTGCCTCTCACAATAGCGGCTGAAAAGGTGTACAGTGTCCGCCACCAGGTATGTGTGGCTGTTGGGCATCCCCAGGGAAGAATCAGTCCTAGAGGCCTTCTCTTGTCAGCCCTAGAGCAGCAGTTCCGACAGGCTTCGGAAGGTCCATGACCCATGGGACTATATGCAGCTGTGTGTGTGTGTGTGTGTGTGTGAGAGAGAGAGAGAGAGAGAGAAGGAGGGAGGGTGGGCACATTTTTCTGCAGAGAGGATGTCATCAGATTCTCAAAGGAGTCTGCACACACCTTGCTCACAAAAGATTAAAAATGCCATCCGAGAGGGCTTTAGGTCGAGTTCCCCCTTTGGAATCAGCAGGAGTGTAGAGAAAGTAGAACGTGCAGTCAGTCAGGAAGACCTGAGTCTGAATGTTAGCTCCACCTTCTCTGTCTTTAAAAAACAAATGTGGTAAAATAGTTATAATGCAAAAATTTACCATTTTAAACCAGTTTTAAATGTGCCATTTCAGTGGCATTAAAGATATTCACATTGTTGCATGACTGTTACCGGAAAGGGAACCTGACCCTGAGCGGGACACCTAGGGCCCACCGGGACTGTGTGGGTTCTTGACTTCATGCAGGGAAAGTTTCACAACATGAATCCAGGTGACTATGAGGGAAGGTTTATTAAAGCTGGGACAGTGAAACGAGAGGGCTTAGCATAGAAGCAACAGGAGAGCCCGGCTGGGCTGCCTTAGCGCTCCAGGAAGTCAGAGGAGAAAGGGCCTTGGGGACAGGGTCAGGGGATTAGCCTGGGACCAGCTGCCGCGCCCACTGCTCCCTGGTTGCAAGTCTTTAGAGTTTAGGAGACGGGTGCCTTTGGGGGAAGAAGTGGGGGAAGAAGAGGGGAAGGGAAGGGGGTGGGGCTGCTCCCCAGAGGGAGAGCATGGGCTGGGTCCTGTCTTGAGGTTTTATCTCCCTCTTGCAGGCAGGAATCTTAGTGGAGGTCTCAGGGGAGGTTTCAGCAGAATATTCATCAGTTCTCTAGGTGTGTCCTTCAGGGTCGTGGTCTCCACTGATTGGTCTGTCAGAGAGGGGCTGCTAGTCACTGCAGCTGGTCTTGGCATCACCCACCTGGTTTTGTTGTCTTTCTGGGCCTGGAGCTGAAATACAGCTGAGGCCTCCATGTTATCTATAGGGAGGGGACCTTCTGTATCTGCTGTAAATTGTCTCAGTTTCCCTGTTCCACTTGTCCTGGCTTAGTGGCCTGTCTCACAACCTGCACCACCATCTACCTACGGAACTCTTCATCTTCGCAAACTGAAACTCGGCTCCCTTTGCACAGTAGCTCTCCATTCCTCCCCTCCCCCAGCCCCTGGCAACCACCATGCTACTCTCTGTCTATGAAAGTAGTTGTCTTTTTGTGACTGGCGTATTCATTTGTGTTCTCAGGGTTCATCCATGTGGTAGCACAGGTCAGAAGTTTTCTCCTTTTAAGGCTGAATAATATTCCATCAAAGCAGTCAGCATATTTTGCTTATCCAGTCATCTGTCGAAGGACACTGGGTTGCTTCCACCTCTTGGCTATTGCGAATACTGTTGCTATGCACATAAAGTACACGTATCTGTTTGCACCCCTGCTTTCAGGTATTTTGGGCATATACCCAGAAGTAGGATAGCTAGATTGTGTGACTTTATTGTTAATGTTTGACGAGCCCCCGTGCTGCTTTCCACAGTGGCTGCACCATTTCACATCCCCACCAGCAATGACGGGGGTTCACTTTCTCCACATCCGTCTCCGACACTTGTTATCTTCTGTGTTATTTATCTTATAACTGGAAGCTTGTACCTTTTGACCGCCTTCATCCAATTTTCCTGCCCTCCACACCCACCTCTGGTAACCACAGATCTGATCTCTTTTCCTTTGAATTTGGTGGCTTTATTTTTAGATTCTACTTATAACTGAACTCATACAGTTTTTTTCTTGATCTGACTTATCTCACTTAGCATAATGCCATCAAGGTCCATGTTGTCTTAAAAGGCAGGGTTGCCTTTTTAATGGCTAAATAATATTCATATATCGATATCTATGTTCTATCTATCTATCATCTATCTATCTATTATCTATCTATCTATCTATCTACTATCTACTATCTTCTATCTATCGTCTTATCTATCTATCTATCATCTTAAAAATAATAACCATCCTAATGATTGTGAGGCAGTAGCTCATTATGGTTTTGATTGCATTTCCCTGTGATTAGTGATGTTGAGCATCTTTTCATGTGCTTATTGGTGATTTTTTAAATATATTTTTTGGAGAGATGTCTATTAAAGTTTTTAAATTGGGTTGTTTTTAAATTGTCGAGCTGTAGGAGTTCTCTGTATGTCCTGTGTCCACTCCCTGTATCAGAGATGAGCAAATGTTCTCTCCCATTCTGTGGGTTTCCTTTGCATTCTATTGATGCAGTCCTTTGGGGCACACATGTTTTTAATTTGCTGAAGTCCAGTTTATCTATTTTTATTCTGTTACCTGTGCTTTTGGTGTCATATCCAAGAAGCCACTGCTAAATTGAGCGTCCTGAAGCTTCCCCTCTGTGTTTTCTCTAAGAGTTCTATCGTCTTGGCGCTGAGGTTTAGGTCTTTGATCCATTGTAAGTCACATCCCCTGTTAAAGAGCTGTGACTCCTTGGGAAACGACCCCTTCCCTCTTGTTCAGACACGGGGTGGTGGGGATGAGCATAAGTGAAGGGAAGAAAAGAGTGTTTCTCTCACGTTAACTGGCACCGAGAGCTCATGATCATTTGTTCCTTCTCTTCTTCCTTCTGGAAATGAGCGTAGGGAGCGGGAAAGATGACAGTTGCTCCCTGGTAGACTGGGGAGCATCCAGGGCTGGAAAGGGAGGGGTCTGCTGTCTTCGGCCCAGTGGACCGTGCCCTGCCTCCCTCCAGGCGGTGCTGCTGGAGATCCAGGATGCGGTGGCGCAGGCCGGGCAGGTGGTGCGGGAGGCAGTCGGAGGGCTGCAGACCGTGCGCAGCTTTGGGGCTGAGGAGCAAGAGGCCCTTCGCTACGAGGAGGCCCTTGAACGGTGCCGGAAGCTGTGGTGGCGACGGGACCTGGAACGGGCTCTGTACCTGCTCTTCCGGAGGGTGAGAAGGCTGCCGGGCGAGGGGAAGGGTCCGCAGGGCGAGAAGGCTGCGGGGCGAGGGGAAGGGTCCGCAGGGCAAGAGGGCCGCGTGGCGAGGGGAAGGGTCCGCAGGGCGAGAGGGCCGCGTGGCGAGGGGAAGGGCCCGCAGGGCGAGAAGGCCGCGTGGCGAGGGGAAGGGTCTGCAGGGCGAGAAGGCCGCGGGGCGAGGGGAAGGGTCCGCAGGGCGAGAAGGCCGCGGGGCGAGGGGAAGGGCCCGGAGGGCGAGAAGGCCGCGTGGCGAGGGGAAGGGCCCGCAGGGCGAGAAGGCCGCGTGGCGAGGGGAAGGGTCCACAGGGCGAGAAGGCTGCGGGGCGAGGGGAAGGGTCCGGAGGGCGAGAAGGCCGCGGGGCGAGGGGAAGGGCCCGGAGGGCGAGAAGGCCGCGGGGCGAGGGGAAGGGTCCGCAGGGCGAGAAGGCCGCGGGGCGAGGGGAAGGGTCCGCAGGGCGAGAAGGCCGCGGGGCGAGGGGAAGGGCCCGCAGGGCGAGAAGGCCGCGTGGCGAGGGGAAGGGTCCGCAGGGCGAGAAGGCCGCGGGGCGAGGGGAAGGGCCCGCAGGGCGAGAAGGCCGCGGGGCGAGGGGAAGGGTCCGCAGGGCGAGAAGGCCGCGTGGCGAGGGGAAGGGCCCGGAGGACGAGAGGGCCGCGCGGCGAGGGGAAGGGCCCGCAGGGCGAGAAGGCCGCGTGGTGAGGGGAAGGGCCCGGAGGACGAGAGGGCCGCGCGGCGAGGGGAAGGGTCCGCAGGGCGAGAAGGCCGCGGGGCGAGGGGAAGGGTCCGCAGGGCGAGAAGGCCGCGGGGCGAGGGGAAGGGCCCGCAGGGCGAGAAGGCCGCGGGGCGAGGGGAAGGGTCCGCAGGGCGAGAAGGCCGCGGGGCGAGGGGAAGGGTCCACAGGGCGAGAAGGCTGCGGGGCGAGGGGAAGGGTCCGGAGGGCGAGAAGGCCGCGGGGCGAGGGGAAGGGCCCGGAGGGCGAGAAGGCCGCGGGGCGAGGGGAAGGGTCCGCAGGGCGAGAAGGCCGCGGGGCGAGGGGAAGGGCCCGGAGGGCGAGAAGGCCGCGTGGCGAGGGGAAGGGCCCGGAGGGCGAGAAGGCCGCGTGGCGAGGGGAAGGGTCCGGAGGGCGAGAAGGCCGCGGGGCGAGGGGAAGGGCCCGGAGGGCGAGAAGGCCGCGTGGCGAGGGGAAGGGCCCGCAGGGCGAGAAGGCCGCGGGGCGAGGGGAAGGGACCGCAGGGCGAGAAGGCCGCGGGGCGAGGGGAAGGGTCCACAGGGCGAGAAGGCTGCGTGGCGAGGGGAAGGGTCCACAGGGCGAGAAGGCTGCGGGGCGAGGGGAAGGGTCCGGAGGGCGAGAAGGCCGCGGGGCGAGGGGAAGGGCCCGGAGGGCGAGAAGGCCGCGTGGCGAGGGGAAGGGTCCGCAGGGCGAGAAGGCCGCGGGGCGAGGGGAAGGGCCCGGAGTGCGAGAAGGCCGCGGGGCGAGGGGAAGGGCCTGCAGGGCGAGAGGGCCGCGTGGCGAGGGGAAGGGTCCGCAGGGCGAGAAGGCCGCGTGGCGAGGGGAAGGGTCCGCAGGGCGAGAAGGCCGCGGGGCGAGGGGAAGGGTCCGCAGGGCGAGAGGGCCGCGGGGCGAGGGGAAGGGCCCGGAGTGCGAGAAGGCCGCGGGGCGAGGGGAAGGGCCCGGAGGGCGAGAAGGCCGCGTGGCAAGGGGAAGGGCCCCGGAAAGCCATGGGAAACCTTTAGGAGTTTTGGGATCCCCGCTACTCAGTGTGGTTGGGACAGGGAGGGAGGGACCGGGTCCTTCTCAGCCCCGCCTTCTCCTCCCTTCCAGACGCTGCACTTGGGGATGCAGGTGCTGATGCTGAGCTGTGGGCTGCAGCAGATCCTGGCCGGGGACCTCACTCGGGGCGGGCTGCTGTCCTTCCTGCTCTTCCAGGAGGACGTGGGCCACTACGTGCAGGTGAGGCGGAGCTGCGCTGCTCTCTGTCCCTCTGTCTTTCTCTCTGGCCTCTGGGCCTTGGCCTTCACTGGTTGCCCTTAAAAATACAAGACGACAAAATCCCAGCCCACTGTGTTATGAAGAATTTAAAACAGTCCCCCAAAAAGACACACTGTACGGAACCTGCATGTACCCATCACCACGTAACAACACTCACGCCCAGTCTCGTTCCATCTGCACCCTCACCCTCTTGCCCCACCCACATTATTTTGAAGAAAATCCATGACATAATTTTATCTGTAAATATTTTCATTGTATTTCTAAAATATAAACCTTAAACACATAACCACAAAGCCGTTACCACACCTGTAAAATGCACACTGATTCCCGTGCAGTCAGTGGTCACATTTGCACTGTCTCATACGTGTGATACGTGTATGTATCACGTTGCCCTGTCTCAGATACATCTGTGGTGGCATCGGCCTGAGTGCTCAGTACCTAGATCCACGAGCTTCCTGGGGTGGCAGACAGCAACGTCCTCCCTTCCCTTCACCTGTTAGCTGGACAGACGTCCCCTCGTGGACCACCGGGCACCTGGCCGTGCAGTCTGACTAGAAAGGACAGAATGAGCATTTGGCATTTTCCATGTATTTACCGGGTTTCAGCAATTTACCTCACCTTGGACTTTATTTTATAATGTCCCTAGACACTGGTTAAACATCTTTTGTGTGTGGAGAACTGCGGGAGGTGCCTGGGGCTGTCGTGCCTGCCTCTCCGGGCGCCCCTTCTAAGCAGGACAGTCCTGTGCTGGCAGCAGAACAGTAACTGGGAAGGGCGGGGACAGAGCCACGCTGTGGGGGAGGGTGTGGATGGCTCCATCTTTACAGTGCAGTTGGAACAGGAGGGTATTGGTGCTGCTGAAATTCCATCTAAGTCACACATTTAAAGACAGACGCTCCTCTGGATGAGGGAGCGTGGCTGGTGGTGGCAGGGGCATGAGCAGTTGGCGAGCTGGGTGTGACTCGCGGACCTGCTGTGTTTTGCAGACCCTGGTGTACATGTATGGAGACATGCTGAGCAATGTGGGGGCGGCCGAGAAGGTTTTCAGCTACCTGGACCGGCAGCCAAGCCTGCCCCCGGCGGGGACCCTGGAGCCACCCTGTCTTCAGGGGCTGGTGGAATTCCAGGACGTCTCCTTCGCGTACCCCAACCGCCCCGACCAGCCGGTGCTCAAGGTGCCTGAGTGGACCCGTCCCCCACTTCGGTGCAGCCAGGCCTCAGCCTGTAGATCCGTTGGCTCTGAAGAGCTGACCTCACCTCCACAGAGGGAGAAAGGGGCCCTGCGGGAGGAGAGACAGGCCCCTTACTCTTTCCTGGCGTTTCAGGGGCTGACGTTCACCCTGCGTCCTGGTCAGATGACAGCGCTGGTGGGGCCCAATGGGTCTGGGAAGAGCACAGTGGCTGCCCTGCTGCAGAATCTGTACCAGCCCACCGGGGGGAAGCTGCTGCTGGACGGGAAGCCCCTTCCCCAGTATGAGCACCGCTACCTGCACCGACAGGTGTGTGAGGAGGAGGAAGGGCAGGGGATGGGGGGCGACAGCAGACAGCTCCGAAGATCTGTGCGGAGACACTCAGTGGCCGTTCTGAGGGAGGTGGGCGAGGAGGCAAGAAGGACCCACCGAGGGGCTTTCCACACCGTCCTCTGCTCCTGTCCCCCCTGCACAGGTGGCTTTGGTTGGGCAGGAGCCTGTGCTGTTCTCGGGGTCCGTGAGGTACAACATCACCTACGGGCTGGAGAGCTGCAGCGAGCACAAGGTGGTGGCCGCGGCCCAGGCTGCCGGAGCGGAGGAGTTCATAGAAGCCATGGAGCACGGCCTGTCTACAGGTGCCTTCCGTCCAGACAAACGGGCTTACTCTCGGGCGGTGTCCCTGTGACTCCGCGTCCACTGTCCCCTCGTCCTCCCTGCCCCTCCCCAGCCCCAGGAGCTGCAGGGGGCAGCTGGCAGGTGCACACCCCGCTCCGCCTTGCCCAGGGCCCTCCTGGCTGTGCCCTTGTCTCTGCTTGTGGGAGGGTGTTGTCGTGGTCACTTGTGTCTGAAAAGGGGTGTTTCTCGTTTCCTCAGATGTAGGGGAGAAAGGGAACCTGTTGGCTGTGGGGCAGAAACAGCGTCTGGCCATTGCCCGGGCCCTTGTGCGGGACCCACGTGTCCTCATCCTGGACGAAGCCACCAGTTCCCTGGACGTCCAGTGTGAGCAGGCGGTGAGCGGGGCCAGGGGACAGTGGGACTTGGCCTATCATGTTCGAAGGACCAGCTGTGCAGAATCCGGCAGTGGGGGGTTAGTGGCCCCCTAGTGGAAAGAGTATCTGCATCTTCGCAGCCCGGGGTGGGGGTGGGGGTATGGAATGGAGGATGTGGTGTGGAGACAGCCCCCCCCAGATACCTGCCCCCCCCCCCCCGCTAGCTGCCAGGGTGCCGCTGAGAGAAGGCAGCACAGCCCTTTCTCCTCCCCTGTCCTGCCTGTACCCGAAACTGGAAGAGGCGGGCAGGTGGGGGTGTGGTGTGCATCCCCTTCTCTTCCTGAGGCTTGCGACCCTCCCCTTCACCCTTCAGCTGCAGGACTGGCGATCCCGCGGGGACCTCACGGTGCTGGTGATCGCCCACAGGCTGCAGACGGTTCGGGACGCTGACCAGGTCCTGGTGCTCAGGCAGGGACAGCTGGTGGAGCGAGCCCAGCTCCTGGAGGGGCAGGACCTCTATTCCCGCCTGGTGCAGCAGCTGGAGGACTGAGGCCCGGCCCGCCCTCCTCAGGGCCGCCTTCACTGCAGGCAGCTCCGCCTGGAGCCTCCCTGGGGCCGCCTCTGCGGGTTGGCTGTTCCGGCGGAGGTTCCAGGTGGAGGTTGCACCTCGCCTGCCTCTGTCTGCGGAGAGGGGGCTGCGGCCTGTGTCCAGGGACCTTCCTCCCTTGATGAGCAGAGCGGTGCCTGGTGCTGAGTAGTGTACTGTGCATAATAAATATATTTTAAAATATTTTTGCTTATCATATAAATAGCGCACATTCATACAGAGAAGTAAGTCTAACCTTTGTTTCACTTCCCAGAGGTAACCACGGTTACTATTTTGCTGGCTAGCCTATTAATCTTTTATCTGTTCTTTGAGATAAATATTAGCCAAATGGACATAAATATCCCTGAGGCTGCCTTTCTGTATCCTTCCCCATTCCACCAGTGTCTGATATTTGGGGAGCTAGGGTATGGAGGGGCAGAGCACAGTTCCATAATTAGCAGTGTTAATAAAAATTTGATAGCAGCTACTGTTTATAGCATTTAGTGTAAGAACTATGCTAAGTGTTTTTCGTGTATTATCATTTTGAGTCCTTATTCTCACTCCAGGAGGTTGGTTATTATCACCCCCATTCTGCAGTAGAGGAAACAGTCTCAAAGAGATGAAATCACTTTCCCAGGCCTACACAGTGGTGGAGCTGGCGCCTGGATCAGCCCTGACTGAGTCCACGTTAGGCCACATGTCATACTCGGCTCTGTAGCACCGCCTGGCACAGGGCTCCAGACACAGGAGAGAGCACTGAACGTCTGTTGGATAAATGAATACGTCTCTTTCTCCCACTGTCCCCGTTCTCAATCCTCTGTACATGGACCTACCGATGAGAATGCAAAGCCGCACACACTTCTGGTTGCTGGGAGGGACTTGCCTTTGAAGGTTCCTATTCTAGGAAACAGTAGCTTTTACATTCCCAGAAATAGCAGGTACTTTCCAGTGATGTCGGTGAACTAGCCAAAGCGTCTGCTGTGGGATCCTGTTCTGCCTGGAAACTCAGGCAGCAGATGGGAGAGAAGCCTTCGCGCATCCTGCTCCATCCTGCTCCTGCCCGCGGCCCCCCAGCTCTGTCTGCAGTGTCGCGAGGGTGAACGTGCCTCTGGAGAGACAGGACTGCCGAGTCCTCCCCTGCTCACCAAGCGTCCCCCCTGCAGGTGTGCAGCGGGGATTACAGCTCCTGCGTCTCCCAACCTTATGGAAGCTACAGCCCTCAGGGAAGAAGATGGCCTTTCAAATCCTGTGATGTCCTCAGTACAACCGCACACGTAGACTCATGCTACTTGAAACCAGAAAGGAAAGTGGCCCTAAGCCACAAGCTCCTCAGCAGTAGATCTGGGGGTGGGGGGTGTGGAGCTGGGCGGGGAGTACAGGAAGGTGCAGCAGACCTAGGACCTTAAGGTGTCCCCAGAATGTGTTATCTCAGGGAAACTCCCAGGTGACCCTTATGTCAGGGACACAGAAGAATGTTCCCTGACAGTCAGGGTAGTCAGCCTGGACAGACAAACCCTAGGGGTGTGGTCTGGTCACCACAGCTATTCGTAGTTCTGTTTGTCCCGGAGTTGCGGTTCTTCCCACTCACGCCTCCTACCCCTCAGCACCATTTGATGTTCCCTTCTTGTCGCTGACCTTCAGAATCTTCCCCACTC
Source organism: Molossus molossus (assembly GCF_014108415.1). NCBI lineage: Eukaryota > Metazoa > Chordata > Mammalia > Chiroptera > Molossidae > Molossus > Molossus molossus. Next base: position 188,071 of record NW_023425384.1, on the reverse strand, counting down.
AGTCATGGTTCACTCTTTAAAAAGGAAGATAGGAATAGAAAAGGGGAACCTTAGGAAACTCTCTTTTCTTTGGACCCCAAAACAACCCCCATCTCATCTGTCCTGCCCAACATCGAATTTCCAGTCCGCGTCCCAGCCAGGGGGGGCAGCCTCCCACGCCGTGGGGAACGGAGAGGAGGAAGTTGGGTTGTCAGATGTGGGGGAAGGGCTGGGAATAAGCAGAACAAACATCTCCCTGCTTGGTGCTCAGGTGAAAGGAGCACCCATTTATTTGAGTCCAATGCCATCTAGTGGTTCTAGGAAATCCTGGGTTTTCAACAGTTCTAAGGACTCCTGAATTATAATAATTCAGTAACAATAATCATTTATTGAGTCCTTCCTGTGTGCTACTGCTATGCGGAGTGCCTGATATATATTCTTATTTTATCTTCAAGACAATTCTACTTTGCAGGCCTTACTAACCTCAGCTGTAGGAATGAGGAGATGGAGATTTAGAAACCGGTACTGACCCGCCTGGGTATTAGTAGTTGTATTAGAACATGCTCAGGAGTGCGGAGATAAGCACAAATAAAATGGAAGAGGAAGAGAGAGGATATAAGTTAGTTTTATAATGTTCATAGTAGAAAACTAATAAGAAACCACCTCTCAAAAGAGGGAACTAATTCTATTATATGAAAATAAAATTATCAAGACAGTCCCAAAACATATACCTTCCTAAGTACCTAAAAAACTTCAGTTTAAAAAAAACACAAGCCCTGGCCGGTTTGGCTCAGTGGTTAGAGCGTCGGCCTGTGGTCTGGAGAGACCCGGGTTCGGTTCCCGCTAAGGGCATGTACCTCGGTTGCAGTTTGTCCCCGGCCCTGGTTGGTCGTGTGGGTGGCAGCCACTCACATCGATGTTTCTCTCTCTCTGTTCCTCTCTCTCCCTCCCACTGTACCTGAACAAAAAATGGAAAAATGTCCTCGGGTGAGGATAAAAAAAAAAAAACCCACAAAAACGACACACTGATTTTTCAAAAGAAACACTCATGTAAAAAACATATTTAACAGAAAACAACAATCTCTAATTTACACAACCTGTTTGCTACATAATAACTAAATGTGCTTAATTAATCTATAAAATAAAATAAAAATAAATATTTTTAGATTAGCTTGAAAGAAAAACTCTGCTGTGTGCCATATACAGAACACAAACCTAAAACAAAGTGACTCAGGAACGGTTGCTCCTTAGTGAACAAACAGCACCACGGGGAAAGGCAGCGTAAGAAGGCAAACAGAGAGGAAGCTGAGGTCACAGTGTTAGTATAAGCACATCAAAATTCAAAACAAAAATTGAGTAATACAAAGAAGGTACTTTCTGATGTGAAATGTGAAATTGATAATGATCTGAGATATGTAAGTTCCAAATAGCACAGAAGGAGCTCTCATAAACAGAAAGTAGGTGGCTACAAGGAAATATTCACAAAGGCACTCATAGGTGACTCTGCTTCACTTTTCTCAGGAGTAGACTGATTAAGTAGACAAAAAATAAGTCTGAATGTAGAAGATGTTACTAACATAATAAATAATTAGATCTGATAAATATATATTAAAGTTTCTTTTTATTTTTTTAATCCTCGCTTGACATTTTTCCATTTATCTTTCGGTAGAGTGAAAGGGAGGGAGAGAGAGGGAATGAGAGAGAGAGAGAGAAACATTGACGTGAGAGACACATGGACTGGTTGCCTACGGCATGACTCCGACCAGGGCTGGGGATGAATCACAATCGAGGTACGTGCCCTTGACCCAAATTGAACCTGCGACTCTTTGGTCCTCGGGCCATGCTCTAACCGCTGAGCGAAACTGGCCAGGGCTATATTAAAGTTTCTTTATTGAAAATAGAGAACACAACTTTTCAAGTTCCACCAAAACATAATGAAAATAGACCATATATTGTGGCACACAAAAAATCTCAATAAGTTCCCAAAAGTAGGAATGACTTTAATGGAACAAGCTAGATAATGATAAGAAAATCAGAAGCAAGAAATGCTCTTCTGCAAGAAACAAAACAAGGTAAGTGCTCTTTCACATAGAAACTTAAAGAAATGGTCTCTGTGTTGGGTCAGAGGTTAAAAAAAACCTAAAAATTTTCTAGAAAAATGACAATTAAAAATCACATTTCAAATTGTTTGGGATATGGGTAAAGCAGTACACAGAGGAGAATTTATGGCCTTACTTATATCAGCAAAAGAAAAGAATGAACCAAATGAATTAAGTGAAAAGAACAACAAAATCAATCAAATGAGAGCAGGAGCAGGTAATACAGATAAAAGCAAAAATCGAAGAGTTAGAAAATTAAAGAACAGTAGGAGGCATAAATTCAGAAACTTTATTTTTTTTTTCAGTAAGATAAACTTCATCATGAAAAAAGTAGAGATGTTGCAAGTAAAGAAAATAAGAAATGGCAAAGACAAAATTAATATAGAAAAAGAAGAAAAATCAGAAGAGACTGCTTTGTTCAATTTTATGGATTAAATGAATAATTCTTTTGAAAACTATAATACATATGCCACCCATACAGAGGTAGAATATCTATATACAATAATATTCATAGAACAAATAGAAAAAATTGTAAAGCATTATCTCCAGATATTTAGGGAATGTAATAAGGTCTTTAAAGAGAAAAAAAGATAATTCCAATTCAAATTAAATGGCTCAACAGCATAAAAAGCATTATTTTAATAAAGTAAGTATAATATTGATGTTAAACTATGACAATGAACAAAAAAGTTAGAGATGGATTTACTTATTAATATTGATGTAAAAGTGCTAAAAATATTGCAAATAGAATCTAGCACAGATAAAAAAACAACAACAAAAAACCCCAAAAACAACATCAGAACCAAGTTGGGTTAGTTCTAGAAAACCTTTCTGAAGTTCATAATATTATAATTTAAGTGGCTATTTCCTAGGAACAATGACTTCAATGAACAAATTAGCAGAACGTTCACGTTCCCAGGGAGAAGTGATAGACAAAACATCGTAGGAGAATGGTGTCCTGTAATACACACTAATCAGTACGTAGGTGAATCCATTATTCAGACTTCATATCAAAGGAGTGATTGCTGATTAGAACCCAGAACCATTAGTTCCTCGGTTCCCAAATGGATTCTCTGAGTGAGATCGTGAGTTTGCTGTGGACACCCTAAATTCCACCTGTTTCTGTCATTTCTTACATTCTTCCTTCTTACCTTCCCCACGTGGCGGCTTCCTGTGGTTTGGGACGACAATCCCCACAGAAATTTTGTAGTTACGTGTTTTGAGCTGGCAGTGTTCTTAGCCTAGTACAATCCCTTCAATTAAACTAGCTCAACACAAAGCGTTCTCTAAAAATATGTTTTAATTTCTTGTCTAGTATCTCAGAATATTTTTCTAACTTCTCCAAGTTAGCTTATGTTTCTGGTGGTAGGAAGGTGTAGAAAGAGGAACATGAATTTAAATGAACAGTTCATTTCAAATTTAAAGTCACCAAAATAGCAAATGAAGGTAATTGTGTCAGGTAATGGGGAGAATCGTTTGTCACCACTGTCGAGAAGCAACCACATACATCACACCCAATTTCTTTCTCTAGAGAATGGGAGAGAAAGAGGAAGAGAAATGCAAAATACGAACTGGGGCGAAACAGCACAGGAGATCATGTCTGTGTTAGGTAGGACTCTGGGCTCAGGTCAGGCTGGATAAAAGAGAAAAATGCCTCCCCTTATTTTCAAGCTCATACAAATAGAACACGAACACAAAAATGTGGGAGCAGGGAACCAGGCCGCAGCCTCTCCCTTTGTCAGCTGTCTCCCGGAACTGGACAGTCTCTCTGCTGAGCCAGGAGCCCAGGCCCTTCCCCTGTAGACACAGACACCAAGTGTGGAAAATGACTCCACAAAGCTTCCGACTGCACGGATCAGGTACTGCGGTGTATGCGAGATGACTCAGGGGCCATGGCAAGAGGAACTCACAGGCGGCATTGCTTTCTCTGCTTAGTGCCTGCAGACACGCTGCGCCTCTCCCTGCCGGGGATGCCCGAGACCATCGGCTTCCTTTTGTGAGACAGGGTATGATGGAGCTCTGTCCTAACACCAAATGCTTATAATAAAATTCTTCAGTTATGTTGTCCCCGTGTGCATCTTATCTTTGCAGAGATGCTGAGGTTTAGAATAAAGCTTTCCCGGGTTCCCAAGTAAGAAATACAGTGCAATGGAACGAGCATGGCCTGTGGACGTACTAGTTATGTGACCCTTGCTTCATTCTTTCATTACTTCATCTATAAAATGGGGATCGTAACAGTATCTGCTGCGAACGGTTGTTGTGATGATTCTCTCTTCCTCTCTGTCCTTCTCCCCCCCCACACCGACACATTCATATAGTGCTTAGAAAACCGACTCATTATGAGCAATTAACAAATATTGGTTCTTCTTATTACAATGTAGGCAAGTCCAAACTTAGTGTCGATGGGCCTTGGAAACATTCACCCCAGAAGGAAGAAAGAGCAGTTACTGTCTGAACCAGCATCCATGTCCTCCACTCTGCCCCCTCACCCCCAAGGCATCTGACAACGCCTTCTCTTCCCTCTAAATCCAAATTCAAGCCTCCCTCCAATCTCTACCCTCCCGGCCTCCCTTCTGTTCCTGCGAGCAGTGCGGACGCCAGCCAGGGTGCTTCTCCTGCAGGGGAGAGATAAGGTTTCGATTCCGTGCCTCTCGTGCCCTCCCAGGCTTTTACTGCTTCTGATCATCTTATCCACTCCGCGTCCAGTCAAATGCTTCTCTCCACTGCCAAATGAGCGAAGACACGTGGGAAAGACTAAAGTGCGAGTGTGTAAGAAGGAGAGGAAGTGAACACAGTGCCTTGAGCTCCTGTCTGCCCCCTTTTTACTCCGCTTCACACACTCCCTCCCCCCGGGGAGCGGCCAGCCACCCGCTCTGGAAGGACTCAGTCACGGTCATCTGCTCTGCATGGTGTCTATGATTTTCTGGCCTGTGGTCAGACGTCATTCGTGATCACTGAAATCTACCTGAGGGAGGTGGTGAAGGGGGTCAGTGTTCCGTACTGTCCTGCATGAGTTAGGTCGTTAGGCCAGGCTGTGGTAACCAGCAACCCCCAGCGCCCTGATGAAACCCAAGTGACCTCCCATCCCTACAGCACGCGTGGTGGGCGCGGGTGGTGCCCCATGATGCTGCAGCTAATTACACTGTTTCTATATTCTGATTCCACATTTCAACACCAAGCTGTCTTGGTTGAATTGGGACAGGAAGAGAGAAAGAATCATGCAATGGTAGTTACATTTTTTATTTTAGCCAGAGGGAGAGAGTCAGAAACATCAACGTGAGAGAGACACATTAAGTGGCTGCCACCCACACAACCCCAACCAGGGCTGGGGACAAACTGCAACCAAGGTACACACCCTTAGTGGGAACCGAACCCGGAACTCACTGGTCTGTGGGCCGATGCTCTAACCACTGAGCAACCGGCCAGGGCAGTAGTTACATTTTTTGACAAAAACGTTTTGTTCACTAACCATTGGCTAGAACTAGTCACACAGTCCTGGAGGCTGGGAGGTATCGTTTCCCATGGGCCTAGGAAGTAGGGGAAGCTGATGAACACTTCCCCATCTTTTTCTTTATTCTTTCATGATCTTCAAGGGGAGAACTTATTCCAATGGGCCAGATTCCAGGGCAGGGCATGCTCAGCGAGAGTGGGGGTCACAGTACGTTAACATGCTCCATAGCTGCATTTCACTTCTCTTCTGAACCCTTTCTGCCACCTTGTCAGAGTCCCTTTGTGACTGTCATCTGCTCAGACACTCTAACCCTTCAGGATTCACAGTGGCTGGTGGCACAGTGGGTTCAAGAGGGAACAGGAGACCTTGCTTGGGGTCTCAGGCTTCAGAGAGGCTTATCATAAAACTCTGTTGGGGTGTCGGGGATTTGACCCGCGAATAATAGAGTAAACCTTTGATTTACAATTTGCTATCACTGTTTATGGGTGAAGCTTTCCTGAGGGCATGCCAGGTAAGGCGTACCTCAATATTCCTGGGTCTCCGGGGCAGCTGCCACCATAACCCCACTTTACATACCCATCAAAGCCTGTGTTCCGTTAGGGAGGTGAAGAAAATTCTATTGTATTTTCTCCCATTCAATGAAGTGGCGTGCATCTATTTATTTATTGTGGATAATAAGTAATTTTAATTTGGGGTGGTGAATACACAATACAATATGCAGATGATGTGTTATAGAACTGCACACCTGAAACCTTTATTAACCAATATCACCACAGTAACTTCAATTAAAAAGTATCCAAAAAAGTAATTTTTAAGGGATTCCAGATAAATTTTTTTTTGTTTCACTGTTTATCTCTCTGTTGTCCACATGCATGGAATAGTTTGAATTCTAAAATTCTGTTTGTTAGGCCAATTGTATCAAATATCAACTTCATCACAAACTCTTTCTAGAGTAAGTTAGAAATACTCTCTTTACGTGCTCAAACTTCACAAAGTTAGCTTCATTCTTCCTGACATCACAGTGGATTGTTTCCCCGTCACTGCGCCTGGGTTATCCACTCCTGCAGGGCAAGAGATTGTCTGTTCCCCACTGGCCAGCCCAGTGCTGAGTACGGGCAGCTCTGTGCTAACGGCATGATCACGCGCTCACACACCACCCTGGCGAGGAAGGAGTCTGCCTCTCCTCAGTTACCAAATGCATTTATTGTAGCAGAAGACCTGCCTTATTCCAAACTGAGTTCACTGAAGTCATACAGCTGGAGCCTCCTTATTTCCCTCTTTTTCATCCCAAATCTTCCTGTCTTCATCCTTGTATCTGAAGAAGCATCCCTTCTTGTTGTCAAGACTGGCAATCTCTTTCATCCTTGGATTCCGTTCAGCATTTTGGGGGAAATTTCTTTCTTTCCCTTTTATCTTCAACCTCTCCTGTCTACAGATATCTTGTACTTGCTTCAGAAAACTGTTAAGGTCTTTCCTATCTTAAAAGTCATTTTATCTTGTTGTCACTTTTTTCTCAAGCAAGAGTCTCACCTTTTTCTCTATTTTCATTTCCCAAAATTGAAGGACTGTTGACATCTGCTGCCTTCATTTCCTCATGTCCAGTTTCTGAAGTACATCTTCGACCTTCAACACTCCATGTCCCATGAAGGTTATGGTGTACCACCAGTCACAAGACACAATAAAACGCTTTCTTATGTTTATCCTCTTGAACATTTCTGCAGCATTTTATTCTCTTGAGAATCCTCTCTTTGTGTCTCCCCCACCCTTGTGTGGCCCTGTTTGGTTTACAGGAAGCCATATTCTCTAGGTTATTCCCAATCCTTTCTCTTTCTTCTCTGATAATCCCTTCACGAACTACTCTTAAGGCATATGCTTCAGAATGCTGTCTGCTTTCTGTCTCATTAACAGTGTCAACCACCCTGTAGGAAGGGAGACGGGACAGGGACAGTGCTAAACGAGGACATCAGGATACATGATAAACAATCTGCCCAGTTCTTCCAGGACCACCTACTATGTAGAATACCTTTTCTTTTTCTCCCAGCCCATTTCCCACATACCTGAGCTGCTGTCAGTGATTTCGCAGAGATAAAGTTCCTGATGGGTATAACACAACTTTCCAAAAGTATTCTACCCAGCACCTAATGATGCAAAACTTCTCTGTCTTGATTGGTTACCAATGTGGGGAGTTTCCATTGCTGGGGAGGCCAGAAAGGTATACACTGGGTGAGTAATTTTTAAGGGCAAGCCCCATTCTGAAGAGGCTGATGCTTTTCCTGCCCCGTTCTTCCCTTGCAGGATGGGTTCTGGGTGGGTTCCCTGGGTGGCAGCTCTGCTAGTGAATCTAATCGGGCTGGATTCCTCTGTGACTCAAGGCAGAGACTCTCCAGGTAAGAACAGGTGATCCTTCCCAGGTGTGTGCAAGAATTGGCGTGGGGCAGGGGCGCCTTCCCCTACAGGCCCAGGCCGCAGACAAGACTGGAGGTGGCTTCTGGCTTTAAAGAGAGTTCCTCCCTTTGACAGGGAAGTATTTCTTTCCTCTTTACCACACACAAGGGAGTACCGGGAAGGGGACTTCCTGTACCAGAGTCACAGAGTGGAGGAGTGGGAGGCAGGAGGACGGGAAACTGTCTGGCTTTCGTTTGTATCGCATCACTGTCGGCCAGGAGCAGTCTGAGGAAAGCTGCCATCCTCCAAGCCTGTGACTGTTTCTGTATCTGTCCAAACATACGGACAAGAGAAACCGGAGACAAAGTTGCTTCTTCTGGCATTTATTAAGGCCATATTATATGGTTAGAATTGTATCAGGCAGTTTTGAGAAACAAGAGAGGTTGAATGCAGTATCCCTGAGCTTGGCTTACAGGGCTCGTGTACTTATTGCTGCTGTTTTTCTAGCTGAGGGGACAGGCTACGCAAACCTGAAGACGTAGTGCACCATGAAAACATTTACCAGCAGAAAACAGGATGCAATGTGCTAAAAACAAAGCCCCTTTGCAGGTCCAAGTCTCATGAACTACGAAAGAGGAACAAACCTGGGGGTGGGTGGGAGATCGTTGTTTTTAGACAATAGAAACCTCTTTGAACTTATAATGTTCGTTAAACAGCACACATGAAAAGAAATTCAGTCCAGATCTTAAATCTGAACCAGATCTAAATAAAAGCAAAAAAGTTTTGTTTTTTATTTTCTGTTTGACCACAGGGGGAATAGAGAAGGGAGGTTAGAACCCGAGACAACAGCGCGAGGAGGGGTGAGCGGCTGCCCGGGAGGGAGGGGCGCCGCCACCCGGGCAGCTCGCCCAGTGCTTGCTGCAGCCTCGGAACCCAGGGACCAGAGCAAGTTCTCAACTGTCTTCCAAGTCTCAGCTTCAATGCCATTTCCTCGGGGGATCTGTTCTGCCAACTGGCGCTGTTCACCCACCTGAGCTTCCTTTTATTATTGTTCTCAAGCGCATAGAATGGAGTTACTCTTTTTTTTAAATTTAAATTATTTATTTATTTGTTATTATTCCTTTTTGGATGTATCTTTACTGTAGGAAGTACTGCAGCTGCCCCTCCTTCACAGCACCGTGCAGCCCGGTCAGGACAAGGACTCTGCCCTCCTCCCTTCCTCCCTTCTCGGTTCCTCTCTTCCACCGATGTCTCTTCTCATGGCTCTGGCATGTCTTACGTATGAGGGTGGCTTTACAAATATGTAGCATTGTTTTTCCTGTGTGTATTTAAAAATTTTAATAAATGTCATTGTTCATTGAATCACATTTTATTCCTTTTCTCACCTACTATGCTTTGAGCGCTACCTGAGTTGCTGGGCATGAACCCAAACCACCTCTACCAGGGGGGAAGCAGGTCCCAGAGGGTGTCTGTTTCTTTGCAAAACTACTGGATTTAGAAAGAACTCAGATCAACTGAGGCCTATCCCAGAGCTATTTACCAGACTGTCGGTTAAACTTTTCCAGTTCTTCAAACCTAAGACAAATATCACTGCCTTAGTCTGTCAGAGCTGCTATAATGAAATGTTGCAGACTGGGTGACTTACAAACAACAGCAATTTCTTTCTCAGGATTCGGAGGCTGGGAAGCCCGAGGCCAAGGAGCCGCGTGGTGGTGTCCTGGTGGAGGTCTGCTTCCCAGCCCAGCAGGCGAAGGCACGGGGGTGCCTCTGGGCCCGTCCACCAGGGCTCCACCCTCACGACCTGAAGCACCCCAAAGGCCCCACCTGATGATACCGTCACCTTGTGAGGGTTAGGATTTTAGCATATGAATTTTGGGGGGATATAACATTCAGAACATAGCACACTGTATGCTCTACACATAAGACACCTTTTTTTTTTTTTTTTTTTTTTTTTTTTAAACCTATGAGGACTGATTAAATAGCTTTGGAAAATTAAATTACTTTGAAGAACATGAGCAGGTTAGAAATGAGGAACTAAAATTAATACATGGCTCAAATTTATCACTATCAATATTAGAAAGGTACTTTGAAAGTAGAAAATCAGAATGGAAAATGGAACTGGATTTTTAAATTCCATCTGAAATAGCAGTGTTTAATATAAAATCCCCCAAAGAAGGTTTCTTTTTTTTTATCCTCACCTGAGGACATTTTTCCATATTTTGTTCAGATAGAGTGGGAGAGAGAGAGAGAGAGAGAGAGAGAGAAACATCGATGTGAAAGGGACACATCGAGTGGTTGCCACCCACACGACCCAACTAGGGCCGGGGACAAACTGCAACCGAGGTACGTGCCCTTAGGGGGAACAAAACCTTGGGTCTTTCTGGACCGCAGGCCGACGCTCTACCCGCTGAGCCAAACCGGCCAGGGCCCCAAAGAAGGTTTAAGCTAACCTTATATCCCCATTACCAAGTTATTGCAACTACTAGATTGTATGTAGGCATTGTGCCAGTGATGATGATGATGATGATGATGATGAGATGATGAGGCATCTTCAAGTCATGATTAATGACATTTCATCCAACATTAGTAGAGGTCATGAGGTAGGTCATGGTCTCACTAGAGCCAACAGAGGAGACGAGATCTCTGAATAAGAGTACAAAGGAAAAGGCCCAGGAGAAAATTCTTGGAGAAAACCCATCGTGAATGGAGGTAGAAGGGGAGGTCACTTCACACCCACGATGTGCCTGTCCCGCAGTGCTTTGCCCACCTCGGTCACTCCTGCACTTTACACGGGTGTGTGTGTGTGCGGGGGAGGGGTGTAGAATGAACCAGCTACATACAGGCAAGGCTGTTGCTGAACGATTCCATGTAGGGAGGGACCTTCTGACTTGATAATAAAGGGAGTTCAAGCCCGGGGCTTCCGCAAACCTGGTTTGGAGAGACTTAGCCCTGTGTCTGGCAAAGCAGTCAACACAATTTGTCAAATGAATGAATGAATATTTGCTGGATGAATTTTCATTCTTGCGGGACTTTCTTTGGTTTGTTTCTTTGGGTTAATAGATTACATGTCTCCTATGTGGCTGGCCTGGTAGGATGGGCCGCAGGCTTCTCCCGATGGTGGAGAACCAGGGTGGGGCCCAGGGCCTGTTTACTGAGGTCAGGGCCACCTCTCAAATCGTCCGATCTGGCACAATTTCCCAGGTGTGTGTTTCCTGAAGGTGGGGTTGGTTTATAGTCTTTCTTTCGGTTTTCCAGAAGACTTCGTGATCCAGGCGAAGGCTGAGTGTTACTTCACCAACGGGACCGACCGGGTGCGGTTTGTGGTCAGATTCGTCTATAACCTGGAGGAGTATGCACGTTTCGACAGCGACGTGGGGGGCTTTGTGGCCCTGACGGAGCTGGGGCGGCCGGATGTGGAGCTGTGGAACCGCCGGCCGGACATCCTGGAGAGAAGCAGGGCTTCTGTGGATGCGCTCTGCCGGCGCAACTACGCGCTGGGCGCACCCTTCACCGTGGGGAGAAGAGGTGAGCGGCAGGTGAGGCCCACGGGGATCAGCGGTCTCCCCCAGGTGAGCTGGCCACCACTCTTCTTCAGATCACAGGCAAGTTCCTGCTTCAGGATGCCTGGGCTAGGAGCAGGGCAGCCTGTGTACACGGCCTGTCCCCACCACACTCACTCGCTGTCCTCACAGGTCAGGTCCCTGTCATCTTGGCCCCGGGGCCCCAGGCTCTCAGGGACTCTAAGGACAGTGTGCTGTCAAACACGGGGCGATCGGGGTGTCTGACAAGGCCCACGTCCTGCCTGGGGCACTCAGATTTCCTCACATGTCCCTCTCCTCCTGGGGGAGAGAGGTCAGGGACAGCGAGAGCCCCTAGAGAAACTCCCATGTTGGCTTTGTGGGGTCCTCCATGCCTCTGTTTCCTCCCCCTTCCTAGTGCAACCAGAGGTGACGGTGTATCCAGAGCGGCCCCCAGTGCTGGGGCACCCCAACGTGCTGCTGTGTGCCCTGACCGGCTTCTACCCGGGGGACATCAGAGTCCGCTGGTCCCGGAATGGGCAGGAGGAGAGAGCGGGGGTCATGTCCCCTGGCCTGATCAGCAACGGAGACTGGACCTTCCAGACAGTGGTGATGCTGGAAATGACTCCTGAGCTGGGAGACGTCTACACCTGCCTGGTTGACCACGCCAGCCTGCCGAGCCCCGTCTCTGTGGAGTGGAGTGAGAACCGCTTCTCCTGCTCTCGGGCCCCCGCAGGGTCACACCGACTCGTGGGAGCCTATGTTGCCTCCTCATTCATCTTGGTCACACACCAATCCTGTCTCCCCTGATCTGAGTCAAAGTGGGAGAAAGCACAGCAGATATCTCTCCTTAGTCTCCCAAGAAATCAGGTTTCACTCCCACTTACTCCCAGAGCTGGGAGCTGGTACCCTCTCACGCTTTGTCTTGGTATCTAGGACATTCTTATGGGCGGCAAGAGTCAGTAGCAGAAACTCCATGGCTCAAGCCTTGCTGTGGAGGAACCATTTCCAAACCGATTTTCCCCAGCACAGGCTCTGGGATTTCAGGAAGGTACGCCAAACAGTGGGAGTTTTCACTGACGTAAGGACCTGCTTCCCATAGGAGCCTCGCCTGAATATTCTTGGAGAAAGATGCTACGTGGAGCCGCAACTTTCCTGCTCGGGCTAATCTTCCTCCTGGTGGGGATCGCCACTCACTGCAGGGCTCGGAAAGGTAGTGAGTCTGGTGGGGGACCTGCCCCCTGTCCTGTGGTTTCCTCTACTTCCCACGTTTCCCAACGTGGACAGTGTGAGGTGCGGAGGCTGACTGTACTTCTCAGTGTTCCTGGAATAGTCTCTTCTGAAGCCAGAGACATGCCCGGGTGGGGGGAGCAGAGATGCCGGTGACCCCGCCTCTCAGGGTAATCGCGGCAGTTAGTCTTAATGGATGTGTGGCTCTTCCCCTTTCATTGCAGGGGGTGCGGAGACTCAGCCATCTGGTGACGAGGTAATGTCTTCCTCCTTGTCTTTGGGTGGCAGACAGGGAGATGTCATGGGATGAGATGCAAGGGGGGCTCTGGTTGGGTGGCACCGTCTGCTGAGTCCCTGGAATGTGGGGATGGGGCTTCCCACGTGAGACTTTTATCACTGTCCCTGCAGGTCTCAGGGGCTGTTCTCTCACCAGCCCCACAACAAGGTCCCAGCTGAAGCTCCGCCCTGGAGCCCGAAGTAGCACCGGGTGGCGCTGTCCGTGAGGCCTTGGAGAGCCCCGACCTGATTCTAGAGTCTGGGTTCTGAGATCATGCATCTCTCACCCTCTGCACTTCTTGTTCCTACTGGTACATGTCATGAGTCCCTGTTCTCAGGACAGTGTCCAGAAATTCCCCTGAGCCCCGACTCCTTCCAGCCCAGGCTGTTCACTCTGTGCTGCAGCCCTAACCCCTAAGTAGTGTCCCCGCCTCCCCCTCGTCCAGCGGCAGGCTCCGCAGTCTTCAGAAGACAAATGCTCAGATTCTCATTTTCATTTGCACTCCTAAAAAAACCCCCAAAAACAGAAAACTGTTAAAAAATGTAAAATAAAATTGAGATACAGATAACACAAACGTATAATTTAATAAATCACTTAAGACAAATCTCCGTTAATGACCACTCAGGTCAAGAGGCAGACGTTGCCAGCCACTGCGGTCTCCGTGGGCCGCAGGCCAGTCAAAAGCCACCTGTCTCGCGTTTCCTTTAGTTCCCACTACTCTCTGCTGGAGGGTAATCGTATCCCAGCTCCTGCTTGTTGAGAAACCACTTTCTGGGTATTTCTGTGTAGTCTATTCACTCAAGTATGAGCCCCCGGACAGTGCAGCCCAGCTGTCTTTTGTGTCCCTTACACTCCACAGGCCTCTCCTCCATCCCTTTCCTTCACTAACGATTAATATGTTGACAAGCCTGTGCCATTTGACCGCAGAGTTTTCCATAGTCTGGGTTTTGCTGAGTGCAGATGCCAGGGCGATTTTACTCGTCCCCCGTCCTCTGCGCTTCCTGCAAGTCAGCACCTAGACGCAGGGGCTGCCTCAGGCTGAGCTGGGCTCCTTTGGAAGGTCCGCAGGTGGTGCTGTGGTTGTGTTTTCACGATGTTAGGACACCGGTGCTCAGAGCCTGGGTCCTTCGATTCATGGGGAGTGCAGAATGGGGTGTTCTGATTCCACCACGCCTTCACTTACATGCTTTATTGCAGTATCTTAATATGTTACTGTGTTTTCACGTAACATTGCTATTAAAACGTCTCATGAGCCCTGGACTCAGTGGTTAGAGCATTGGTTCATGGACTCGAGGGTGGAGGGTTCCATTCACAGTCAAGGGCACCTACCTAGGCTGCAGGTTTGATCCCCAGCCCTGGTTGGGTTCATGTGAGAGGCAACTAACTGATGTGTCTCTCTGACATTGATGTTTCTCTCTCTCTCCCTTTTTCCCTCCCACTCCATCTAAAAGATCAATGGTAAAAATATCTTTGGGTGAGGATTAACCACAACTGCAAGAATGTCTGACAATAATCTAATTATCAAGTCAGTCTTTTTGCTGGGATGCTGTGGTGATATTGTCTTTTTCTTTAATGTTCAGAAATTTTACTAGAATATATCTTGGCTTTGGTAGTTAGAGTTGAGTTTCTCAAACAAACCACATTCTCTTTTTACTATGTTGTTCAACATTTTAGGAATGTTTTACTGAGTTATCGTCTTTAGTGTTCCTTTGGGTTTTCTTACTCAGAGACTTGTCATTTACATGTTAAAAAATTTTGCACATCTTATATATTTGCCATTTTTCTCTTGAATCCTTTAAATCTCTCTCTCTTTATTCACTTATAAACTTGTCCTCCTTTCATAGCAGCACTATTTACATAGCTAAGATTTGGAAGCAGCCCAAGTGCCCATCAGTAGACGAATGGATAAAAAAGCTGTGGTACATGTACACAATGGAGTACTATGCAGCTGTAAGAAAGAAAGATCTCTTATCCTTTGAGACGACATGGAGGGACCTGGAGATTATTATGCTAAAGTGAAATAAGCCAGTCAGAGAAAGACAAGTATCACATGATCTGACTTATTTGTGGAATCTAATGAACAAAAGAAACTGAGGAAAAAGATAGGTCCAGAGTTTATTTTACTGGACTGGGAGGCAAGATGGCTGAAGCCTAAGGAATTTCCATGTACTTGCTCCAAACACAGTACCAGACCAGAGGCTAAACTATAGAGCATTGAACTTGTAAAACCACCTGACAATGGCTGACTAGAAATACTGTGAGCAAGGCGGCCATGGAGAGGAGAAGGGAGGAGACTGTGAAGCCTGTACGTGAACTCGTGCAGCTCCTGCCCCTGGGAGAG
The DNA here is from genome assembly GCF_014108415.1 of Molossus molossus. Classification (NCBI taxonomy): domain Eukaryota; kingdom Metazoa; phylum Chordata; class Mammalia; order Chiroptera; family Molossidae; genus Molossus; species Molossus molossus. Next base: position 172,791 of record NW_023425384.1, on the reverse strand, counting down.
AGGAAACTCAGCCCCACTCAGAGATGCCCAAAGACAGCAACAGAGAAGGAGAGGGGAGCCCACGTCGTGCCTAGAAAAAGAGGCTTGTTCCTCCCACTGCTATAGAAGAGAAGGTGTCCCACCCCCCAGGAGGAACAGTGCGGATGGGCACCCAGGGCAGTGCCTGCTGTGCTGGGGATTCAGACCTCGGCTGGGTGGGCACCTGGGCAGAAGCCCCACCCATCGTGAGCCGGCCTTGCTGAAAGATTGAAGAGCCAAGCAGAGCATTTCTTCTTCTTCTTCTTTTTTCTCTTTTCATTACCACCCCTTTCCCCCTTTTTCTGCTTTCACCTGCTTGGCGTGGCACCAGCAACCCAGGCAGACCTGAGGCACTGGAAGGAGAGGAAGAGACTGCCTGCCCCTCCTATAAGCTACAGGCACCACCTGAAGACAATCTGTGTAAACCACCCTGACTGGCCCTGATACCCCGCAGAGCCCAGGGCCTGGGGGGGGGGGGGGAGAGAAAGCAGCCAGAACAAATACATACGCGCGGCCAGCCCTAAAGGCGACCCAGCCTCTGGGCTAGGGGAGGACTCATAGGACTACCTGGGACCGCGCCCTGCAGGGCTTCAGCCAGGAGGCCAAGGACCAGGCAGGGACAAAGATTCACATTGGCCTGCACCAGACAACTGCCCCAGAGGACAGAGACCCACACCAGGGGTCCAGATCCAACTACATAAGAGCAAAATCCGGTGATCTCCATAAAGAGCAGATCCAAGGGTGTTTTTTTCTGTCGTTGTTGTGGTTAGTTTGGTATGTGGGTTTTTTAAAATTCAATTCTTTTTCTCTTTTCTCTTTCTTATTCTATAGTTTATTTAAATTAGCATTACTACCTTCTAAAATTATTATTATTGTTTCAGTCATTATTTTATACCTTTTATTTTTTACACATACCCTATTTCTGGTCTCTTGGTGCATGGGTCAACACTCACCCCCTGAGCCACAGGCGGGGCCTTGTCCTGGACTTTGGAAGGAGGCCAGCTCAGGAGAGGCCCTCACACAGCTCCCCCCTTGTGGTTTCCCTGGTGCTCAACAGTGTGGTCTTCTGAGAGTTCCAGAGCCTCCACTGTCACTTTGAACTTCTTTTCCTTTAGTGCCTTGTCCCTGTCTGGTTCAGCCATTTTCTTTTAACTTTTTAAAAGTAATTAACTTTTAGAGAGAGGGAGAGAGAGATAAAAACATCGATGTGAGTGAAACATTGATTGGCTGCCTCCTGCACGCCCCCTACCGGCCATGTGCCCTGACCGGAATCAAACTGGCAACCAAACTCGTGACCTTTTGGGGCACAGGACATCACTCAACCAACTGAGCCACATCAGCTGTTGCTCAATCTTGCTTTTACCACCTCTAATTTTCCCTCAGTGTAGGACCCTGCCTTGGGAAGGTGACTGGTGGTCAGTTTAGAGACTTCTTGTCAGTGAGACTCACACCCTCTGACCTTCCTGGGTCCCATGTGCAGCAGCCCTTGCATTGGGCAGACCCCCACTGAGTTTCCTCGCGGTGTTTCCAGTGGGCCTGTTGGGTGGCTGGCGGCTGTCACGTCCTCAGATGGGTGCGTGCCTGGCTGTCCTCTGCACCTCCAGAGCCGACACTTATTCCAGGCAGATCTTGCGACTCAGTGTTTGTCGCCACCAACTTGTAGTTTAAGGTTCATGGAGGTACCTTGTCACCTCGTTTGTTGAAGACGTTAACATGCTTACAAATTCATCTTTCAACTGGCGTACCTCGGAGGTAGAGCGGGTGCTGTCCCAGACCGCAGTAAAGCGAATATGGCAACGAAGCGAGTCACACAAATCTGTCGGTTTCCCAGCGCGCGTAGAAGTTGTTTCCACCATGGTGTGCAATAGAGACATGTCAAAGAAACAATGTACGTACCTTAATTAGAAAACACTTTATTGCTAAAGAATGCTTACCACCGCCGAGCCTTCAGCGAGCGGGCCCTTGCGCTGGCGGCGGGTCTTGCCTCCGCGTCGGTCGGAGCGCAGTGTCTGCGAATCTCAATACATTGAGGTCTGCCTGTATTTGGACATATTTGTAGATTCACGTGTACTTAAAAGAAATAATACGGAGATCCCGGGTACCCTCCACCGCGGGTCACCTTGTAAACGACAGTAGAACACCCCAACCTGGGCACCACACTGACCATCCGACGGAGGTTTCCGTCACCACAGCGACCCAGCTGGTCCCTTGCGGCCACGCCATTTGCCTCCCAGTCCCGCTCCTCCCGTAACCCTGGCAACCTTTAATCCGTCTTCATTTCTATAATTTTGTCATTTCAAACGTGTAATTTAAACGGAATCGTACAAGTAATCTTCCGGGACCGGCCTGTCCAGTCCAGTTCCTCGGGCAGCCAGGTTGCTGAGGTGCCTCCGGTTTGCTCCTTTGTACTGCGGGTCGCGGTCCCCGATGTGCAGCACCGGCTCCTTCCAGCGTCGGCTGCTAGGAATTAAGCTGCCGTCGTTCATGTGTAGGCTTCTGTGTGACCACGAATCCCGCATTCTCTGGGCAGGTGCTCAGGAGAGTAACTGCTGGGCTGTGGGGTGGTCGCAGGTTTAGGTTTTGAAGAAGCTTCCAGTGCGGCTGCCCCGCGTCACACTCCTGCCAGCGGTGTGAGGGCCGCGTCCCTGCGCCCTCGCCAGCACGCGGTGGGCCCTGCCTTACTTCATTGTATTTTATATGTTTTTAAAATGTTTTTAGAGAGAGTGGAAGGGTGGGGCGGGGGGAAGAAGAAGAAGAAGAGGAAGAGGAAGAAGAAGAAGAAGAAGAAGAAGAAGAAGAAGAAGAAGAAGAAGAAGAAGAAGAAGAAGAAGAAGAACGATGATGAGGAGGAGAAGAGAAACACTGATGTGAGAGAGGCACATGGATTGTCTGACCAGAATGGAAGCCGAGACCCTTTGGTGCACAGGCCAGTGCTCTGACTGCTGAGCCACACCGGCCAGGGCAGTGCTATCTCTATTTTAATTTCAGCCATTCTGGTGGGTGTGTAGTGATATCTTATTTTAGTTTTAATTTACATTTCTCTAATGGCTAATGATGTACAATTTTTCATGTCCATATTCTTATTAACTGTATATTCTCTTTGGTGAAAGGCCACTTTGTGTCTTTTGCCCATTTTCTAATGGATTGTTTGCCTTTTACTGTTGAATTTTAGAAGTTCTTTATACAGACATCCATTGGTATCCATAGAAGATTGACTCCAGGACCCTCCACAGATACCAAAATCCACTGATGCTCAAAGTCCCTTATACAAAGTGGTGTATTTGTTTGCAACCTATGTATATCCTCCTGTATACTTTAAACCATCTCTAGATTATTTATGTAACTAATACAATGTGCATGCTGTGTAAATAGATGTTATACTGTCCTATTTAAGGAATAATGACCAAAAAAACCTGCACACATCCAGTATAGATGCAACCAGTGTAGGCCTCACTACAGTGTAACATCCTAGTTGGTTAAATCTGTGGATGCGGAGCCCACAGGGATGGAGAGCCGACTGTGCACATCCAGGTACTAGTCCCCCGCCGGTTAGTGATTTGCAAATATTCCCTCCCAGTCTGCAATTTGTTTTTTCATTCTCTTAAAAAGGTATTTTGCAGAGAACAAGTTTTTAATTTTGTTGAAATTCAATTTATAATTTTTCCTTTTATGAATCATGTTTCTGGTGTCCCATCTAAGAACATTTTGCTTAGTCCTAGATCTTAAAGATTTTATACTAAAAGTTTCTGGTTTTACTTTTATGTGTTAGTCTGTGACTGACTTCAAGTCATTTTTCATGTAATGTGTGATGCTTTCTGCCTATGGATGTCCAAATGCCGCCGCACCGTTTGTTGGAGAGTCCGCCTCCCCTTTACAGAGTTGCTTTCACCCCTTCGTCAGATGTCAGGGGGCAAGTGGGGTGGGTCGGTGTCTGGTTCTCTGTTCTGTTCATTTGACCTGTGTGTCTGCATCTCCACCAATACCTCAGTCTTGGTTACTCTAGCATATGACAAGTCTTAAAAGCAGGCAGGTGGACTCCTCTCATATCATATTCTTCTCTCTCAAAATTGTTTTCACCAATCTAATTGTTTTGTCTTTCAATATAAATTTTAGAATAATCTTTGTGTGTGTGTGTGTGTGTGTACATATATATAGGCAATCTTGCTATTTTTAATAGGAATTGAGTCCAAACTGTATACCAATTTGAAAGAATTGGCATATCTGTTAGGTTGACTCTTCCAATCCATGAATGAGTTTGTCTTTCTACTTACTTATTTTTTTATTTCTTTGACAGTACTGTGTAGTTTTTGGCATATAAATTTTGAATATTTTGTTAGAGTAATACCTACATTTTAATTTTTGAGTGATTTAAAAAATCCAAAAGGTGTTTCTTGGGATGGCTCCCACTCACCTTGATTCGGGCTTGGTGCTGCTTCGGTCTGAGGGAGCCCCCTCTGTCAGCCTGCTTTCCTCCTGTGGGCAGACAGGGGGCGGGGCGCAGCCAACACAACCGCAGTCTGTGCTGACGGACGGCGGTGCTTTTACAGCGTCGGGCAGGTCCATCCACACAGTGGGAGCTGGGATCCCGCCACGTGCTCTTCTGTTTCCTCTCGGCAGGGGGAGGAAGGGGAGCCTTGGCGCGAGGCATGTTGTCATGGGGAGACTGTTCCTCCGAGAAATCCCAATGATTTCATATGGCACTGTATTTTTTAATTTTGGTATTTGTGAGTTCATTGCTAGTATATCGAAATACAACTGATTTCTGTATGTTTATCTTGTATCCTGTAACCTAGCTGGACCCACTGCAGTTCTGGTAGTTTATACATAGATTCCCTGGAATTTCTATGCATACAGTTCGGAAAGAGGGTGGCTCACTGTGCAGTAAAGTGACTCACCGTTGTCCGTGTCTTACTCGCCCTGTCCGACGTGGCGGCAGCGCTGCGCCGAGCCGGCCTGGCGGCGAGCACCCGGAGGTCCGCTGCGCCTGGCTGTGGGGTGGGAAGGGCCGCTTCTGTTTCCTCTGGGGCAGTCCGCTCAGCGGGATACTGCGGTGATCATTGAGCACAATATTGTTAACATTTTAGCCTAAGACAGTTAAATTTGTATTGAACACATTTTGAGATAGGATCTATATTCTGATATATTTGATATTAATTGTGTGGGCTTGCTGTAAATCTCACAAGTATGGTAGTTACTTTTGCTTTGGGAGGAGATTAAAAATGAAGTGTGTGAGAAAATAGAAATGAAAGTCTTTTTACTTCCCTAGGTATTTCCATATTTTAGAATCACTTCTCTTTTTAAATAGTTACACATGGATATGATTTAAAGTGTCAGGCATTTCTGTATGCTTGTTAGGAAAAACAGCAGACCTTACTGCTCCCCATTTTCTCTTTCCGGGCACAATTCTATGAGATAGTCCTATTTTACAGATGAGTAAACAGAGGCATAGAGAGGTTAATGAACACACCAAGGTCACATGGTGGGAAGCGGCGGAGCTATGATAAAACTCAAATCTTTTTGACCCCAGAGCCTGAGTTCTGAGCTATATTGCGTCTCAATTACAACATGTATCAGTTTCCTGTTTCTGTTGTAACAAATGACCACAAATTTAGTGGCTTTAAAACAACACACATGCCTCATTTGACAGTGCTGGAGGTTCTGATCCTGAAATGGGTCATATGGGGCCACTCGGTGTCTGCAGGTCTGTGTCCCTTCTGGGGGCTCTGGAGGAGGATCTGTTTCCCACCCAGCTTCCAGAGGCCTCCTTCCGGAAATAACTGCTCTTGGGACAGGCCGGCGAGCCAGGACAGGTGGGACAGGGAAACTGAGGCAGGGCTGAACAAGCTGGCAGAGCAATTATAGCAGACACAGAAGGTCCCCCCCTAGGATAACAGCGAGGCCTCAGCTGTATTTCAGCCCCAGGCCCAGAAGGCAGCGAAAGCAGGTGGGCGGCACCAGCTGCAGTGACGAAGCACCCTCTCTGACACTGACCAATCAGTGAGGACCGACCTGCAGGACACACCTAGAGAACTGAGAACAGTCTGCTGAACCCTCCCGGAGACCTCTCCTGCCCCCCCCCCCCAAGAGAGAGATGAAATCCTCAAGACAAAGGACCCAGTGTGAGCTCCCCTTCCCAGGAGCATGCCTGTGCCCCCCGCCCCCCACACACACAACAGGCAGCATCTCCTAGGAGTTAAGGGACCCCACGAGGTTTCCAACCAGGGCAGCAATGGGCAGCAGTTCATCCAGGCAAACCCCTGAACCTGACCCCAAGGCCCCCTCTTCTCTGACTTCTCAGTGAGCCAAAGCAGCCCAGCCTGGGCTCAGTTCCCAGACCTCCTTGTTGCACTGTCCCCAGCTTTAATAAACGTCCCCTAAAGTTCACCCAGACTCCTGTTGTGAAACTTTTCCTGCACGAGCTCAAGAACCCACACACTATGAACCGACCCCAGGCAGACCCGCTCAGGGCCAGGTCCCCTTTCCGGTCACACTCTGACCTCTGCTTCCGTCATCACATCTCCTTCGTTGATGCTCCCGCCTCCCTCTTTCACTTACAAGGACACTGTGATTATGTTGGGCGCAATTGGATAATCCGGGGTAATCTCTGATGTCAGATTCCTTATCCTAGTCACCCATGCAAAGTCCCTTTGCCATGTGAGCTGCGCAGGCTCCAGGGATTCGGACGGGGAGAGGCATTATTCTGCCCTCCACACAGGGCAAATTTCATCTGAATGAAGAATGTTCTCTTCCCCCTTGAACCTCCATCCGTGCTGCTGTCCATGGTGGTTGGAACCGCCCCCTGCTCTCCCCGTGTCTGCTGCTGCCCTGGGCCCTCCTGCACACGGCTGATGCGGACGCAGCAGGCCGACCACGCCTCACATCGCCCTGGCCCTGGGCATCGCCCTGACCTGCTTAGGTCTGGCCCCTGTTGCTCTGACAGTCCTCTCCCCGCTGTCCCTGCTCCAGCGTGTCCCCCTCCAACCACCTTCCTGCAGAGCTCTTCCTGGGACGTGAAACCCTCACCGTACTTCCCTTGTTTCAACCTGCACACTGGCCTTGCTGTCTGCAGAATGAAGTGACAGCCCGGAGCCTGAAGATGAGACATCTATCCCTAACCCTTTAGCTTCACCGTCCCCTCCTACTGACCAATCCCACACTACGACACCTCCCTCAAAACCCCGTGCCCTTCTCTGTGCAGGCCTCTCTGGCGTCGCCACACTTGGCAGCCCCTCTCCAGGTCCCCTGGGTCCGCCGGAATGTCTCTTCCACGTGAACATTTTCCTGATCCTTGTGACTCCACTGTGTTTTAGACGGACTGCAGCCGAGCCCCCGTGTTCATGTTTTCTAGATGGTGAGCAGGGCTCTGCATTATATTCATTTTTCTATATCTCCAGAGCTCGGCTGGCTGTTCCGCACGCAGGACTTTAGTAACGAGTGACGCCACCTCATTGCTCCTGCCGTGTCCCAGCTTCCACCCGAACAGTCTCTCCTGTTCTTGCCTGTGTTGCCACATCACCCCCCAGGGCCACGGCACAGATGGCTGAGTCTCCTGCCCCTGGGCCCGGCCTCTTTCTCCCCGCTCCGAGTGCAGGTTTTACTCCATGGCTCTTCGCTCTGATGCGGTCGGTGAGCAGCAGCCTTGGTCCCACAGCCCCACTGTCTGCTCTTCTGTGTGTGATCCTGAACTTGGAGGTGCAACTTAAAAAAAAGTAATTAATTTATTTTTGTTACAGATGTTTCTCCTTCCCCTCCCCCCAGACACCCTCCTCCCTATCCCGCCCCCCTCCCCAGCACTGTCGTTTACGTCCATTGGTTTTGCAGATGTGTATACAGGTTCTGTGGTTTATCTCTTCCCTCCGCGCACACCCTCCTCGGAGGTCTGTCAGTCTGAACCCTACTTCTATGTCTCTGGGTCTATTTTGTTCATCAGCTTATTTTGTTCATTATATTCCACATATAAGTGAGATCACATGGTATTTGTCTTTCTCTGACTGGCTTATTTTGCTCAGCATAATGCTCTCCAGGTCCCTCCATGTTGTCTCAAAGGATAAGAGATCTCTCTTTCTTACAGCCGCGTAGTGTTCCATTGTGTAGATGTACCGCAGCTTCTTTATCTACTCATCTACTGATGGGAACTTGGCCTGTTTCCAGATCTTACTGGAGGCTCAACTTTTGACGGACTGTCAGTGAGAGGCTCTCCCGGCCTCCCGCCAGTGTCACAGAGGACCGCGGCCCTCCGTGCTCCATGCTGCTGCTCGTGCCCAGGGGGTGCCTAAGGGAGGGAGGCTCTGTGGAGTGTCCCTGGCAGCGGGGACTTGCCCAGAATTTGGCCAGACACTGCTCCTGCTGCCTTGCTTTTTCATCACTGTACCAGGGAGTGTGGTGGCTTCTGAACGAAACGAGTTCTGCCACCCTGAAGCTGCTTTTTAGAATGTTGATTTTAAGCTGTTTATTAAGCAACAAGACTTAGAAGGAGACTTTGACCCTCCCCCTTTCCTGCCAAGGGATGCAGACAGAGAAACCAGCGTTGGGAAGGAGCCTTGGCTTAATCACCCACGGAATCCTCACCCCGGCTGCAGCCAGGACTCCAGCCTGTTAGCCAGATCCCAGGTCCTCTGCGCCCCGGGGTCTCTGAGCCGCCGGGCAGGAAGTTACCTGCCATGCGTGTTCTGCTTCTCCTCCACTACCTGTAAATCGTCCATTCTCACTTTCCTTGTCCAAAAATGTCTTAAATGCCCACTGTTGCCTCGCTGTTTTTGGAATTGCCATGCTTTATGTGACTTTCCCATGTACTTAACCTTGGTTTTCTCCTGCTAATCTGCCCCTTCAGCTGATTAGCCCAGCCAGGGCCATTCACGTGGGAGAAGTATTGACATGTCTGTCTATACTTAGCCCCGCACCTCTTAGGGTTGGGCGCCAGCCTTGCTGTGGGAGGGGAAGGTTAAGGTGGGAGAGGCAGTCACAGGTCCTCTGTGGGTGGGGTTGTTGGGGCAGAAAGATCTCGTTTAATAAACCAACATCCTTGATAAACCAGTGTGGATGAAAAGGGGCCACATGCCAACCTGACAGGCTCAGGAGAGGCCCGTGTGGTGGCCTTGCAGACTCAGAGACCTAGAGTAACCACAGGGTGGTCTGAAATTAAAACTTTGTAACTAAAGGTAGTTTGTGGTGGGTAGTCATGTCCTCCTAGGCCAGCACCTTCCCTGACAAAGATCAATCTTTACCTTAATTAAGCGTGTTGTCTTTTTGCATCTATGGTAATATATCTTTGGAATGTCAAAGTAATTTTCCTTTTTCTGGGCCCCTCAGAGCACAGGCACCAGTCTGCAGAGACCACAAATCCCTTCACTGATACTGAGTTAATTGTTGACTGTTAATTAGCCTGTACCTGCCTATGTAAAAGATGTGTGTGTTTATCATTGTGCTTTTTATCCAATCCCAGAGGGTTCCCCCCTGTGCTTTCTCCTACCTCCCTAATCCATCACCAGTGGATTTTATGTAACCCATTTGCATCTTCTCTTTTGATTATAATGTATAAAATAAGGTGCATTGAGATTTTGCTTACTGAAAATTGTCAGTTTGGGCTCAAATAAACTCACAAAAATTCTTCATAGGTTTGAATGTTTCTTACATTGACACCAGGAATGAGCTGAAAGAAGATGGGGTTTTATGTCAAAGCAAAGGACATCATCATGATGTGAGATTAACCTCAAACAAATTCCCGTTGGGAAAAGTTCAGAAACATTTTACATGAGCCGGTGTTCTAGCCCAGCAGGAGATGAGGCTTGGAGGCTGTGATGCGGCACTTCGGCCGCCAGATGGCGAACGAGATCGAAGTTTGAGTTGATTTTTTCACTTCCTCTGTGGAGGGAATCCGCGGAAACCCACGTTTACGGGGGGCTTTCCACACAGCGTTTGCGTTTCCTTCCTTTCTCACGTTGCCTCTGTCCACGAGGCTCTGACAGACAGGTGGGAGTGTGGAAATGTAGGAAAGGGAGGAGCGCGAAGCTGCCAGCCCAGCTCCTGGTGCTGTCTGCCGGGCCCTTGTCACCTCTCCCCGCGGTTCTGTTTTTTTTTTTTTTTTAATTGTTTCAATTATTTTTTTCAATTACAGTTTACATTCAACATTATTTTGTATTTGTTAGTTTCAGGTGTACAGGTGTACAGCATAGTGGTTAGACAATCCACACACTTGACAAAGTGACCCCCCTGCTATTTCTAGTACCCACCTGGCACCATACGCAATTATTACAACATTATTGACTATGTTCCCTATGAGGAGCTCTACAACCCCATGACTATGCTGTAACTACCAACCTGTCCTTCTCAATCCCTTCATCTCTTTAACCTAGCCCCCAGCCCCATCCCATCTGCCAGTCATTAGTCTGTTCTCTGTGTCTATGAGCCTGTTTATTTTGTCCATTAGATTCCACACATAAGTGAAATCCTATGGTACTTGTCTTTCTCTTACTGAGCTATTTCACTTAGCACAATACCTCCGGTCCATCCATCTCCAGCTGCCGTTCTTAATCACCCCTTTATCACTGAAGTCTCCAGTGTCAGGAACCTGGGTCAAAGACAAATTAGATGTAATATTCTGTAAGATGATCTTATGGATGTAAGACAAAATCTGGTTAACTAAAACTTAAGACTTACAAGAAGCAAGTCCATTTGGCGAATTGGCTCTTCTGTGACCTCCGGGCACTGGCCAGCTTCCCAGTGAGCATGAGATGACCTCGGGCATCTAATCACAGGTCGAAGACCCAGGAGGGACAACAGAGAGGACCCGGCGCTGACCACACATTTTGCAGAGGGTAGAACTGAGCTCTGGGAGGGCATGGACCCTACTTTCCTTTTCACTGACGTATTCCCAGTGCCCAGGACAGTGCTGCTCACAGACATTTGTTGAACGAAGTGGAAAAACCCAGGCCATACTGTTCCAGCCAGATGGAGGCAAGGCCAGTCCCAGAGCCCAGGTGTTCGGGTTTTCAGTTCGGTGCTCCTTTCACTGATTTGTGTAACACCAACAATGTTTCTACTTGAGTCTTTCAGCCTTAATTACTGTATGAAAGTCTCCATTCCTCTTTTTTTCTCTCTATTTCATTTTTTCCATCACCACTTACCCCCCATATCCTGCTCCCCCACCACCTCTGCCCCACAATCACCGCCCTTCATCTCCCCTTAAACCGGTCAGTGGCCAGAGAACTGGGGAGATTTTCCTCTTGTCAGCAGTACCTAAATGATGTTATTTTCTTTCTTCGATCCTGACCACATTCATTTGTTCTCTCCTTTCCTATTTCTTCCCAGACGAATAGTTTTGTTAGGACCGACCCCTCATCTGAGTATATGCACACATGTACACACACACAAATGCACAGACAGATACACAGGCACAGGCACTATATGGTGTTTCTTAGGAGACATATGAAAAACCTTGGCCTTGTCAACTCTAGAACATGTTATAAGATTTCTTCATGTGACTTACAGCTTGACTGCAAACCAGTTTCTGCAATTCTGACCTTGCATTTAAAAAAAAAATTAGAGGCTCACATTTGAAGCCACCATTTGCCGTTTGTTTGCTGACCACTGTGCTGTGCAGGGAGCAGCCACGCAGGTCTCCACCCTAACTGACCGCTGTGCAACGGGGAAGGAGAAGGCCCACACCCAGGAGCTCAGAGGCCGCCTGGGGCTCTTCCGCCAGCTGGATGCCTAAGGCCAGCCTTCAGCGTCCCGTCAACCGGAGGTTTCCCTCCTCACAGCTCCCCTCGGACTGAAGGTCCCCAGGTGCTCCCCAGGTGTTCCCAGACAACTCTTGCAAACGTCTGTGCCCAAATCCTCTCTTCTTGGCCCCAGAGTAATCTGAACATCTCCACGGACAAGGCCACCGGTGCCTTACAAACCGGAGCAACAAGGACGGGAGGTCCCAGCCCTGGAACGCAGACACCCCACGCGGTGCCTTTCCTTCTGCGGTTGACCCCGACCTTGAACTTTCCCTTCTCCAGCCAGTCCTCACCTCCTGCAGTGAGATGTTTTAGACTTTTCCCGGACCCTCACCCTTTGTTCCACACTCACGTCTATGGAGGAAGCCGGCCCCCCTCTGTGAGCACCACACCGGCAGGGCCTAGAGCAGCCCAGGCTGTGGCCGCTCAACAGTCTCTGCTGCTGCTTCTGTGCAGGGGACACGGGGGCGGAGGGGCCAAGACACAGCTCTCCTTCCTCTCCCGCCGTGAGTCTGCCTGTCTGTCTATCATCTCCCCCTCCCCCTCTCCCTCTCTCTCTCCTATCTATCATCTATCTATCTATCTATCTATCTATCTATCTATCTATCTATCTATCATCTATCTATCATCTATCATCTGTCATCTATCTATCTAATCTATATCATCTGCCCTATATCCCATGGTGTCCCAGTGCTAAGTCAAGGAAGGAAATAAACAGGTTTTAAGTATCTTCTCTCCCAAGGACTAACATTTCATTTCCATCTACCTCCCTACTGTCAAACCCTAAATATAAAAACCATAGAAATTAAATAAATGTCTCAGGAAGAAATATTTCAAATTGTATTCTTCTCCTGGCTCCCCAAACCTCTGAATATATTTCAGCATATCACAGAGTTCAGTGCTCTCTGGTGATGACCTAGCGCTAGGCACCAGGAAGATGGTCCGTGGGTAATTTTTTGCCTTGAGAGCTTTCATTAAAAGTGTTTGCCCAGAGACAAATGAGAACTTAAGTTATTGGGTTGACTGGCTTTTCCCCTAAGAACGGTCCAATCCTAAGATTCATAGGTTTCCTCACTCTCATTCCCTGCAAAGTGAGTCACTGGTGAGCTGGTGGCAGCTGTCGCGACCGCCGTCACTCTGTGACATTGTTTCTGTTTCCAGTGTGGACAGATGGCCGCAGCCATCCCCAGGAACCCCTGCGGCAGCTGGAGTGGTGCTGGCTGTTCTCACAGTGCCAGGTCGCCCACGCTCACCCCACAGAGCTCCAGGTAAGTGCTGGGCGGCCACTCCCCCGAGAGCCCAGATCTGGGGTTTCCTGGGGCTCTGCGGCTCGGGGCTGGGTATGCTGCACTCTGATCAAGTCCCAGGTAGCATTGGGAAGGGCTGCTGTGACGGTCCAGATCTCTCCTCCCTAGGAAAAAAAAATGTTGCTAGATTATTTTGTTCAACCTTTGCAGTTGAAGGGAGAATAGTTTCTCTCAGGAAAAAACTTTGGGATCTCAGAGTTGGAAGAAAAAGAGAAAGTGCATTTTTATGCCATGCAAGACTAAACTATACCACTATTATTATTATTATTTTTTTGCCCTTTAATCCTCACCCAAGGATATGCCCATTGATTTTAGAGAGAGGAAGGGAGAGAGAGAGAGAAAAACACCGATTGGTTGCCTCCTGTATGCACCTGACCGGGGCGGGACCCGAAACCTAGGCAGAACCTTCTCAGTACTGCACCCCAACCCACTGAGCACCCGCCAGGCCGCCGCTCTAGGGCTCACCACATTCCTCCTCACCTTGTTCATCCACCCCTCCCTCTCCCTCGGGCAAGTTCGTTCTTTGTTTCTAGAGTCTGTTCTGTTTGCTTGTTTGTTTTGATTTTTAAAAAATATTCTTCATGTAAGTGAAATCGTGCGGTACCTGTCTTTCTCTGTCTGACTTAGCATGTTACCGCAAATGGCAATGACTTAGCCTGGTGACAGGTGGTTACCAGACTGCATGTGGTGAGCACGTCGTGAGGTGCGAGTGTCACGTCACTGTGCGGCACACCTGAGACTAAGGCAATGCTGTAAGCTACTACACCTCAGTAAATAAAGAAGGAAAAGGAAAAGGTTTCTGAGACCACTTGAGAAGCATTAAGAAACCTAGAGGGTTAGTTTAAAGGAGTCTCCTGCTGAGGGACTTCCAGGGCCAAGTGGTGTTCAGGTGGCCCCAGGGCTGCGGGGGCTCCCGACAGCCAGTCTCTGCACTTCCTGTCTGAGGAGGGCAAACCCCTCTCGGTGCCAGATGCGGGTTCGCGGAGACAACGTCTGGTGTCTGAGATGCGGACCCTTATGGGCTGAGGACCGGTGGTGACTCACTAATTTTGACTTTATGTACAAACTTGAGTCAGTATTGATGCTAAATGAGAATTATGAAAAAACAAGGAAATGAATAATTATTTTGCACCCACTAAATCCTGTGGTGATATCAATTATACAAACCATGTCAGTAATCCTTCTACACACACACACACACACACACACACGGCTCTAGGGCATTATCCCACTTTTTAAAATTAGCTATTTTGAAATATAACACAATACAGGCATTATGTAAAGCACAAATATAAAATTTAACAAAAGTTATAAAGAAATATCCAAATAATTAATGACCAGGTCATAAATGACTGAATATTACCAGCATTCCAAAACAATCCCTCATGCCTCTTCCCAATAACACCCACTTCTACTTGCTGGAAGCCAGCATTAATATGACCCTTGAGCACTGGCTGGTTTGGCTCAGCGGTTGGAGCGTTGGCCTGCGGACCAGAGAGTCCCGGGTTCGGTTCCCACTAGGGGTATGTACCAAAAAAAACATATATATGTATATATATATATACACACTATATCCCTTGTAATCTTAATTTTATTGCTTTCTGTTAATGAGTTTAACATATATGAATGTATCCTTACACAATATAGATTAGTATTTACCCTTTAAATGTCCCATAAATGTGGTATTTGTCTTGCTTCTTCTGTCTAACTCTGTGTTTGAGCAGCTGGGTCGCAGACCTCTCGTGTTACAGCGTCCACCCTGTCTGTAACAGTGCTCCCTGTCTGGACTAGATTCCAGTTTACCAGGGTGCAGTGCTGCTGACTGATTCTCACGTGGATGCACTTTTGGGTTGATTCTGGTTTTTCATGTATCCTGGGGCATATGAGCCTGAACTGTTTTATTTATTTATTTATTTATTTAGCCTCACCCGAGGACATTTTTCCATGTTTTGTCGAGGACATTGACGTAAAAGGGACACATCGAGTGGCACCCAACCAGGGCTGGGGACAAGCTGCAACAGGTACGTGCCCTTAGCAGGAACCAAACCCGGGTTTCTCTGTACCGCAGGTCGGCGCTCTAACCGCTGAGCCAAACCGGCCAGGGCGAGCATGAACTGTTTTAGACTAGAGTATATAGCCCTGGCCAGTTTGGCTCAGCGGTTAGAGCGTCGGCCTGCGGTCCAGAGAGACCCGGGTTCGGTTCCCACTAAGGGCACGTACCTCGGTTGCAGTTTGTCCCCGGCCCTGGTTGGTCGTGCGGGTGGCGGCCACTCGGTGTGTTCCTTTCACATCGATGTTTCTCTCTCTCTCTGTTCCTCTCTCTCCCTCCCATTCTACCTGAACAAAAAATGGAGAGGTGTCCTTGGGTGAGGATAAAAAAAAATAAAATAAAAAATAGACTAGAGTATATACTCAGATTGCAATCGGTGGGTCCAGACGCTGTGGTCGTCTTGGGCTCCACAGCAGGACGGCCGGCGGTTCTGCACGTTGTTTGTCTCCACCACTCACGCAGTGCAGGGCAGGCCCCTTCTTGGCAGCCCTTGGTGTTTCAGGCTTTCCCGTGTTTCCCTGCTTGTGGGTACGCAGTGATGCTTCACCGTATTTTCACTAATGAGGATGAGCCATGCTGCTCGTTTATCATCCATCGGGATTTATTATTTGTTGAAGTATCTATTTACATATTTTTTCTTTTTGTTCTATTATATTATTTGTCTTTTGTTATTATTATTTTTTTTTAGAAGATATAAAAATGTACTGTGGCCCTGGCTGGTTGGAGCATCGTCCTGTGCACCCAAAGGTTATGGGTTCGATCCTTGATTGGGGCGCGTACAGGAGGCAACCGATTGATGTTTCTCTCTCACCTCAATGTTTCGTTCTTTCTAAAAATCAACAAAAACATATCCTTGGGTGAAGATAGAAAAAATAGTAATAATAAAAAATGTAATGTGAATCAAGTCCATGTCAATACTTGCTTTGTAGATACTTGTTTGTACTTTGGGCTGATCTTTTTAACTCTCTGAATAATATCTTTTTGATGGGCAGAAGTTAATTTTAATGAAGTTGAATTTATCCTTATCTCTTTATAGTTAGTGCTTTTAATGATTGTTTAGCAAGTCCTTTATGACTGCAGTCACGAAGGTGACGATGTAGTACTCACCTGGGAGCAGTCTGCACGCGCGAGGCGGCTGACCTCTTCCTCTCTTCTCCATCAAGCACACCCTTTACGAACAAAAGCCTTGTTTCCCCACTGAGCCACAATGTCACCTTGGTTGAAGATTTAGTGTCTATATATGCATGGAACTCATTCTGGGATATAGTCTGCCGTCCGTTTTCCTATGTCTGTGTCAAAAACACAGTGCGTAATTACCACAGTTGTATTTGATATTTAGTAGAGAAAAAATTTTCATGGTATTTACTTCTTCAAGAGTAGTTTGGCTAATTTTTGCTCCTATTAAATTTTAGGATTAGCTTGTGAAGTTTTAAATGATAAACAAACTAGAAATTTTAATTGATATGCATAAAATCCATAAATTCACTTGGGATAATTGTCACCTTTATAATACTGAGTCTTTCAATCTTTGCACAAAATGTATCTTTTTATTAATTTAGGAATCTTTTAATATATCTCACAAAATAACCGAAAATCCGTTCTTGGGCTACGTATTTGAAATAGATCTGGTATCCAGCTGCCTGATAAGCCATTGCTTTAAGTTTGCTCAGCAGTGGACGGATTTCTTTATTCACAGATTTCTCATATGTAAACACTGACAGTTTAAAAATGTTTTTTTCTTTATTGGTTCTAGAGAGAGAGGAAGGGCGAGGGAGAGAGAGAGACAGAAACATCGTGAGAGAGAACATCCATCAGCTGCCTCCTGCGTGTCCCCCACTGGGATCCACCCACAACCTGGGCATGTGCCCTGACCGGAATCGAACCAGCGACCTCCTGGTGCAGGGGTCCACGCTCACCCACTGACCGGCTGGGCAAAACTGACAGTTTTATCTCTTCGCTACCAACCATTCATTGTTCCATTATTTTTCACGCTTTACGTTCGGTTTTCTCTAATAAATGTTCAGTTCAGGGTTTGAGGCAGGGAAGTCATCTAATTCTTCCTGGGTATAATTCTGAGGGTTGACAAGTTTTGTGTGGTCACCTGGCTGTACTGGTCTCTCCCTTCCCTTCCCGACGACCCCACACTAAGTGGCTGGCTGCGCCGCAAGCGGACTCAATCCCGCAGAGGACTTCATGCCCAGTTCGAGGGCCAGTGCTGCTTCGGCCACGGACGCAGCCGGCGGCTCGGGGCCAGACACATCTACAACCCGGAGGAGATCGTGCGCTTCGACAGCGACCTGGGGGTGTTCGGGGCTGTCACAGAGCTGGGGCGGGCCATCGCTGAGAGTTGGAACAGCCAGAAGGGCCTCCTGGAGCAGTTTCGGGCCCAGGTGGACGTGCTGTGCAGACACAACTGCAAGGAGACCGCTCACTTCACCGCTCAGCGGAGAGGGGCCCCGGGTGGCCCAAGCTCCGCCCAGCACCTAGAGGGCAGGCCCTGGGCAAGGGACCTTCTGTGGATGCCTAAGATCTCGGTCATTGCGAGGCGGGTTTCACCTTCCAGGGGAGAGTGTTGGGCCCGCTGGGGAGGGGCACTGCCATCTGGGCAGGAGGAACTCCGCATTTGGGCCGCAGGTGGCACCTCACTGCTCTGAACCCCAGTCCTTCCAAGGTCCCAAGGTCCAGCCCTAAGTGGCGGCTCCGAGTCCCTCAGGTTGATGGACTACTACAGCGCCTGCAACATCTAACTGTCAGCTGCCCGGTGGAGTAGAGCTGGTCTCCCAACACTGCACATAAGTGTATATGCGTGTGTATGTCTATATGCATATTTTAAAAATTATCAGCCCATGTTGCAAAGAGTTTTTACACTAATTATCTTGATTAATAAATAAGTAATCACAGAATAGGGTATGATTTTCCGAAAAAGCAGGCTAACAAGTGAGCTGACTAATGTCCAGAGCTGGGATTCTAGCACACGACTATTTAAAACCTGTTAGCCAACTGCTTTCCCGCGAGAGGACTCGAGCCCAAGGTGAGAATTTCTTTGCTGCCTGACCCTCTGACTTTCTGTTATGCCTCTTAGTGGAGCCTGCAGTGACCATCTCCCCAGTCAGGACGGAGGTGCTAAACCACCACAGCACGCTGGTCTGCTCAGTGACAAATTTCCATCCTCGTCAAGTTAAAGTCAG
The DNA here is from genome assembly GCF_014108415.1 of Molossus molossus. Lineage (NCBI taxonomy): Eukaryota > Metazoa > Chordata > Mammalia > Chiroptera > Molossidae > Molossus > Molossus molossus. Next base: position 154,508 of record NW_023425384.1, on the reverse strand, counting down.
GTGGTTCTGGAATAACCAGGAGGAGAGAGCTGGAGCTGTGTCCACACCTATTATTCAGAACAGGGACTGGACCTACCAGGTTCTTGTGATGCTAGAAATAGTCCCACAGGTGGAGCTGCCTACATCTGCCAAGTGGAGCACCTCAGCCTCCGCAACCCCATCACAATGGAGTGGCGTAAGGGGCACTTCGGACACCATGGACTCAGAAAACACAGGGCAGGGAGGACCTTGGGTCTGGCGGGGTGGGGCCCCTCCTTATCCCTGCTGTGTCGGCATATCTCATGCCTTCTCTTTCGCTCACTCTCCAATCTAATTTCTGGGGTGGGACTATGGAAGACTGAGATCCCATTATCTCAAGCCCAAAGGCATGTGTTGAGTGCAGATCTCATCTTCTCCCAAGACCTGATGTGATCCTTTTGCATAACCCGACCCCCAGGCTGTAATTCAGGCTCAGCAGTGTCTTCCCAAGGGTTGGAGTTCTGGGCTCTGACAGTAAGGCTGGTGCCTAGGAGAAGGTCTGTGGGGTTATAGATGGATGTACTTCCTGAGGAGCTGCCATCCCCTCCCCCTCATCCATCTACGCTGCCTCCCTGGGGTCTGCGTGCCCTCCCCCCTCCTCTGTTTGCTTCCAGAGCGCCTCTGTGTCTTGTGTCCTGGACTAGACTCTAGGCTTCCAGACGAGGACACTGTGGAGTGTGGAAACACACACTGACCTACAGACTTTTACTTCCCAGGGCACAGTCTGAATCTGCCCAGAGCAAGATGCTGAGTGGAACGGGGGGTTTGTGCTGGGGCTGGCCTTTCTTGGTTCGGGCCTTATCATCCACCTCTGGAAGAAGAAAGGTAAGGCACCTTGGGAGAAAATGGGGAAGACTGGTGCTGGGACAGAGGCATTCTGTTGTAACTCTGACCCCAAAATGAAGGGGAGCTGAGATGGGGATGGTAGGAGGTTGCAGAACCTGAGAGACTAGATCTCCTCACTCTGGGTCATGTCTGCTTCATCACAGAGGTGAGTGGTGAAGGCTCTCAGGTAGAGAAGAGCCCCTCTCCAGCTGTCCTCACCTCTGCCAGGCAGTTAGTAATACACGACTTCCTGCTCTGAGCTCCCTTCCTTAGAACAGGCATAGTCTCTGTTCACCTTCCTTCCTTCAGTGACCGGCTCAGTGACTTCGGGGGGAGCTCACATTATGGCAGTTGAAGCCTATTGTACCTGGGTGGGGGTGCAGGACGAAACATGTGGAGCTCTGGAGTTAGAGCTCCTTGTGGAGGTGAGATAAGGAGGGACAGGTACCATTTTCCTGCTGCCCAGGTTAATAGTTCTTTCCCTTTCTCTTTTCATTCTTCCTGACGATAGAACAGCCCCAGGCTCTGCCCAGAGGTAATGTTCTCATCCCTCTTGTGCAGAAACGTGACTCACATGAAATAGAAAAAGGAATTGAGTGGGTTTGTCTGGACACTCTGACATGCTTCTGCTATGTTGTCCTGGCTTCATGCCACATTCATTCTCATGTGAGTTGGGGCTGGAGAAAATTCTGGAACATTCTGCATAGTCATTTCCCAGACTAAGACCCTCCATTCAGTGAGGTTTGGAGGACAGAACCTCAGGATCCAAATGACAGGAAATGCTGCTGAACTTGCTAGTAGGTGGGACGACAGGACATTACAGTCTGTACCCGGTCCATTAGTCCCGGGCTGGGCCTCACCAAAGCATTTCTCTATGCCCCTTCAAGCTGAAGTCTGTGCTCATGTTAGCAGAGCATGGCGTTTACTCATTGCCAGGAGAGGGAATGAGGAGCAGGTGTTGACACAAGATCATCCTTCATGTCCTGATGTTGCAGACAGACCCTGAGGGAGGGCAGGGGCTGAGTTTACTCAGGGAAGGTGTGGTTTATGACTCTTTCTTCTCTCTCCTCCAGGACTTGTGCACTGACCAACCATTCTTCTTCCTGGGATCTGACACCTCTTTTCCTTGGTCTTGTCTTGCTGTTACCCTTGTCTGTGGTTCCCAGCCTCCCCTGCATCAGGCCTATGAGCAAGCCACCTGTGCCAGCTGTCACCCCTGAGATCCTGCTCCTACAGGGATGGAGAAGCAGCTGCCATGTCTCTTATGTTCTTGTCTTTGCTGCATCTCAGCCTGTGGCTCTGATTGGTACCCTGGTGCTAGAGGCTGTGCTTTCTGTGTCTGTTTGAACAATAAGTATTCTCAAGGAATTTCAGATCTTGTTCTCTTTTAGAAGACTGCCCATGAATGCAGTGTCAAGCTCTTATCTTTCAATAAAGTTTTTCCAAAATTAAATAAATTTTTGTATCACTTGTATTCCAACTCTGCTTGTGTATGATGACGGTTGGTGGGGGAACACTGAGCAAAACTAAGATCAGATTCTCAAGTTCAGTTGCTACCAGGCAAGGAGACTAGTAAATCGTCTAGTCTCCATACTTGGTCTCACTCAGGGCCCATGTGAGAATGGGACATGAGGGATATTGGAAAATGGTAGTGGAATAGGTGGAAGCAACACACGCCTCCTCTCGGCAATGAACCCGAGTTACAGATAAAATTTAGAGCAATTAACCTGAATTAACAATAGAAGGTCACCTGAACTGGAGTATTATATCCAAGGATTGAAAAAAAGAAGCTACACAGAGACTGGTAAGAAGGGCGGAGACATGGAAAGAGCTGGTCCCTGCACCCAGGGGCAGCTGCTGTGAAGGTGGAGAAGTATTGCAGCTGCAAAAGCCCCCCACCCCGAAGAAAGTGGGGTCTCAATCCCATGTCGGGACACCTAACCCAGAGCACCAAGGCCTGGAAGAAGAGCATAAATATTTGGCAGCAAAAGTAAATGGGGACTTTGTCCACCGGGAGAGGAGGGGGTCTGCTTGAATCCTGGACAATCTCCTTAGAGGCTAACACGCAGGAACTTGCTTTTGGGCACTCACCCAGGGCTGTGGTAGAGGGAAGGAGAGTCAGGGTACACGGAAGCCATAAGGAGAAGTTCTGGGTGGCACAATGCTGGAAATCAGTTGGGACGTTAGGCTTCTGAGGTCCCAGTCCTGAGCCAACATCCCAGACCGCCCTCAGCTGCCGTCATCCAGGGTCCAGCACTTCTATTCTTACAGCACCAGCTGGAGAAAGTGCACTAACCCTGACCTCCAAGTACTGGTGACTCCACTCTGCCAAGCTAAAGTCCGGAATAAAGGACTTTTGTCTGTTCCTATAAGGGACCTGAGGTACACTGTTTTCTGGAGAAATTATAAACAGTTTCAGACAAATATTGAACTGAGTGGCTTGAGAACAGAAGCCAATTTTCCCCCCTCCCATGGGCTAGGCAGGTGCTATCCTCAATAGAAGGCACTCTGGTCACAGCCTCAGGCAGCAGGCAGCTGCAGAGCTAGGGGCATGCCTCCCTTCAGGATCCCTGACAGGATGCCACCAAGCTAGAAAGCAAGTGGCTAACTACCCAGCTGAGGACCCAAGCCACACCCAACAAAGGGTTGCTTGGATTTGCATTCCCCAAATCTGTGGGCATCACCTTCAAAGCGCAGTCCCACAGTGGGAAGAAAGTGCAGACTAGAACAGAGACCTTTGGAGCAACCCCTCAGAGACCTCCATCAGGGCCTCTGGCAGTGAGTTGCAGAGATAGAAGGAGGTGACAAGCTCTCTCCCTTCCCAAGAGCTGGTGCCACCTCAAGCAGAGGGGGCAGCATTGATCTATTTCTCCAAGTCCCGTCTGTACCTTCCTACAGGTGCAGCCTTACAGGGGAAAAGGGTCACAACTCAGAACTTTGAAATCTGGTGTGACCCCCAAGGGGCATCCCTTTAGGAGCTCTGGTATGATGCTAGAAATAGAGCAGCTACCTCCTCAACCTTCCCCTCACATATCCAATCTATGCCACCCCAATCAAAAGGTGGATTGGATTTGCATTCCCAGATCCTGCTGGTCCCACCCTGCCAAACTCATATCCACTGGGGGAAAGGGGTGCAAATCAGAGCTTGGACATTGGGCACAACCTCCTTGGAGCACTCTACCAGAGCCTCTGGCCGTGCTCTGCAGAGATAGAAAGAGAACAGCTCTCTCTCCCCCAAGGGCCAGTGCTACCCCAACTGGAGGGGGAAGCATTGTTTTCTTCCTCCAAGCCCTGGCTGACACATCCTGCTGGTGCAGCCTCACAGGTGAAAGGAGACACAACTCAAAACTGGGGTATCTGGTGTGAGCCTCTTGGAGCCTCCCCTCAGGGTCTCTGGCAGGGCACTGCTGAGCTAGAAGGTAAGCAGCTAGCTCCCCTCTCGAGGGGCAATGGCCCATGTCAGCCCAATCAAAGGGCCAGTTGGATTTGCATTTCCAAAACCTGCTGACCCCAGCCTGCTAAACTCTTTTCCAAGGGGTGAAAGTCAATCTCACCCATGAAAGGACCAACAACAATCAGCTCCCAATTATAACAGGAGGATCCACATAACCCACACAAGAGATATTCCTAAGGCATTCAGCTCAGGATATCAAGGAGAATTCACCACTGTGTTTCACAGGGCATTTACTATATAAGAGAGTCATAATAGTTCTATCTAACACATGGGAACAAACACAAAGAGACAGCTAAAATGGGGTGACAAAGAAACAACACCCAAATGAAAAAAGAAAATCTCCAGAAAAAGAACTGAATGAAATGGAAAGAAGCAACTTATCAGACACAGAGTTCAAAATAATGGTTGTAAGGATGCTCAGACAACTTAGGAACTACATGAAAGCTGCATTAACATGAAAAAGAAAGAAACTCTGAACAAGAGCCAGTCAGAAATGAAGAATAGCTTATCTGACATCAAGAAAATATTGAAAGGAATTAAAAGTAGGTGAATGAAGTGGAGAATAGAATCAGCAATTTGGAAGATGAAGTTGGAAAAAACACCCAATTAGAGCAACAAAAAGAAAAAAGAATAAAAGAGAACAAGAATAGTTTAAGGGAACTGTGGGACAATATGAAATGTAACAATGTCTGCATCATAATGGTACCGGAAGGGGAAGAAAGCAAGCAAGGGATAGAGAATCTGTTTAAAGAAGTAATCACAGAAAACTTCCCATACCTGGTGAAAGAAAAAATTACACAAGTTCAGGAAGCACAAAGAGTCCCAATCAAGATGAACCCAAAGAGACTCACACCAAGACACATCATGATTAAAGTGGCCAAGGCTAAAGACAAAGAGAATATTAAAGGCAGTGAGAGAGAGAGACAGTGACCTACAAGAAAGCATTCATAAGACTGTCAGTAGATTACTCATCAGAAACACTTCAAGCCAGATGTGATTGGCATGGAATATTCAAAGTAATGAAAAGCAAGAATCTATCTTTTAACCAGCAAGGCTATGATTTAAAATCGAAGGTAAAATAAAGAGCTTCCCAGACAAAAGAAGGATAAAGGAGTTTAGTACCACCAAATCAGCACTGCGAGAGATGCTAGAGGTTACTGCTTTAAGAAAAAGAAGAAGAAGGAGGAGGAGGAGGAAGAGGAGGAGAAGGAGAAAGAGGAGGAGGAGGAGGAGGAGAAATAGGTAGAGAAAGAAACATAGACATAAAGAAAAAAAATGAAATTAAAGAAGCACAATAATAACCTTAAATGTAAATGGATTAAATGCTCCAATCAAAAGACATAGGGTAACTGAATGAAGAAGAAAACATAACCCATATATACACTGTCTATAATATCTATTTTTCTTTTAATTTCCTCTTTGTGGTTTACAGCACAAGAAACTTGCCCAGAGAAAGCAATGACTGAAACTGTTGGAGACCTATGCTTGTTTGTGATATATATTGGTTTTAATGATAGCATAGTGACTGATATGCCTAATATGAGTGTTATTCTTTCTTTAACTTCTGTTGTTTGTATATAATACACACAGATAACTTGAAATAAAAAGCTAATAAAAATCATCTTTACCTAAAAAAAAAAAAAAATTCAAAAGGTGTTCCCTCCAAGTAAAATTTATGTAGTCTATGTATAAGCAAAGCTTCACTTGTCAGAGTCTAAAAGGAGAAAATACGAAATCACATTGCCCTCCCAGTCCAGGACCTCGAGTGATATGAATTTCCCCTTCTGTTGTGGATGCGGCTTTCATGGCCCTGCCAACTAGGGGGAAATAATAAATGAATTAATAAATTCAGCTCCCTTCACTACAATAGGAAACAGGAGCAAAACCACAACAAAACTACAATCTGAAAATTGGGAAAAGGTTCAGAGCAAGTCCTGCTCATGTCGCTGGCAGAGGAGGGAGGAGGAGTACGGAACTGCACTGGATCTTGGCTCTTCCTGAGGAGGGTCCGCATTGTCCCTCATCCTACATGGCCGTCTCTGTGAGGTGGCCAGGCCTGGGTTCTTCTGTGAGTTCCACAGTTTAGTAGTCCTTTATATTTTGGTGTGTTTAATTTGGTGAGGCACACTGGATGCAATCCTGTGTGCAATCCTGAATTATTTTTAAAGCATTTTCCCAACCAAATGGGGAGTCCTTAAATGCAGCCTCAATTCTTGTAGTTTCTCTCTCTCTTTACTGCAGGTTTAGTTGTTTTAACCATAGTCTCAGGTCTTCAATGTACTTATTTCCTTCTTGTCCTGTGAATGGGCAGGAAAGGGGGACAAAGAGGCAGACTCCTGTGAGTCATCATCCCAGGACACATTCCAGTAAGTGGCTTGTTAAGTGGGAGACATTTGTACCTTGATGAGGGAAGAATTACATTGTATTACATTTGGAAACTTCTTAAATGGTCATTCTACACCTTCACACATATTTCCTTGCTTCTTTCTGGGTATCAATCATTTCTCTTTCTATATATTGTCTTTTCATCAAACTCACTTCCCAGAACGTTTCTGTGGAGCAAACCCATGTTTACCAGTTCCATTTGTTGCACAACTATTTGACTGTTATCTTGGAATCTGGTCAAGGTCAGAAAGAGTGCCTCTTAACAAAAAAGATTATTATCTATACTTTTGGATGGATTGGCTTGAAGAGAAACATGATTATTTCTTTTTCTTTTTTTTAAATTCCTCTGCCTTTATTTTTATTTATTTATTTATTTTTGTACATGCCCTTAGCGGGAACCGAACCTGGGACTCTCTGGTCCACAGGCCCACGCTCCAACTGCTGAGCCAAACCGGCCAGGGCCATGATTATTTCTTGTATTTTATTAATTATATACTGTTATTTTCTTTATTTTTATTAATTAATTTTTATTATAGATGTTTTCCCCCCATTGCCACCCTCCTCCCGATCCCACCCCCACAGTATTGTCTATGTCTATGATTATGCATACATGCATGTAAGTTCTATGGTTTATTTCTTCCCTACCCCTACCCCTCCTCTGATGTTTGTCAGTCTTAACTGTACTTCTATGTCTCCAGGTCTAATTTGTTCATCAGCTTATTTTATTCATTATATTCCACAAATAAGTGGAGGTCATGTGATATTTGTCTTTCTCTGACTGGCTTTTTTCACTTAGGATAATATTCTCCAGGACCTTCCATGTTGTTCCAAAGGATAAGAGATCTTTTTTCTTACAGCTGCGTAGTATTCCATTATGTACATGTACCACAGCTTTTTTATCCACTCATCTATTGCCACCTTTATCAAATATTAATTGAACATAATGTCTTGGGTCAATTTCTGGGTTCTCTGTCCTTTTTCCTTGATCTATATGCCTGTTCTTGTGCCAGTATCAGGTTGTTTTGATTACTATGGCTTTGTAGTATAACCTGATATCTGGTAATGTGATCCCTCTTACTGTGTTCTTTTTTTTTCAAGATATCTGTGGCTATTTGGGGTCTTTTTTGGTGCCATATAAACTTTTGGAGTATTTGTTCTAGTTCTGTGAAATATGTCATTGGTATTTTGATGGTTATTGCATTGAATCTATAGATTGCTTTGGGTAGTATGGACATTTTAATGATGTTAAGTCTTCCAACCCATGAACAAGGTATATGCTTCCACTTTTTTATATCTTCCTCTATTTTTTTTTTTTCCCAATGACCTATAGTTTTCTGCAAATAGGTTCTTTAATTCTTTGGTTGTTTTTTCCTAGGTACCTTAATTTTTTTTTCCCCGCAGTGGTAAATGGGATTGCTGTTTTAGTTTCTCTTGCCATGAGCTCATTGTTGGTGTATAAGAATGCTGTCAATTTCTTGGTTCTGATTTTGTATACTGCTACTTTTCCAAATTTATTTATTTTTATTTAATTTTTTAATCCTCACCCAAGAACATTTTTGCATTTATCTTCAGTTCGAGTGGGAGGGAGAGAGGAAGGAAGAGAGAGAGAGAGAGAGAGAGAAACATCAATGTGAGAGAGACACATCAACTAGTTGCCACCCACACAACCCCAACTGGGGCCAGGGACAAACCACAACTGAGGTACGTGCCCTTAGTGGGAACCGAACCAGGGTCTCTGTGGTCTGTGGGCCGATGCTCTAACTGCTGAGCCAAACCGGACAGGGCACCAAATTCATTTATTAAAACTAGCAGATTTCTGATGGAGTTTTAAGGATTTTCTGTATACAGTATCATGTCATCTGCAAATAATGACACTTTCACTTCCTCCCTTCCAATTTGGATTCCGTTTATGTTTTCTTCACATCTAATTGCTGTGGCTAAGTCTTCCAGTACTATGCTAAATAAGAGTGGCGAGAGTGGGCATCCGTGTCTTGCTCCTGTTCTTATGGGAAATGCTTGTCGTTTTTGCCCATTGAGTATGATATTGGCTGTAGGTTTTTCATATATAACCTTTATTATGTCGTGATATGATCCCTCTATTTCCACATTGCTGAGCATTTTTATCAGAAATGAGTGCTGGATTTTGTCGAATGCTTTTTCAGCAGCTATTGGCATGATCATATGCCTTTTTATCTTTCATTTTGTTTATGTGGTGTATCACATTTATGGGTTTGCATCTCTGGGATGAATCCCACTTGGTCATGATGAATAATTTTTTTGATGCACTCCTAGATCTGATTTGCTAATATTTTGTTAAGAATTTTGGCATCGCCCTGGCTGGCTTGGTTCAGTGGTTAGAGCGTCGGCCTGCAGTCTAGAGAGACCCAGGCTCAGTTCCCGTTAGTGGCACGTACCTTGGTTGCAGTTTGTCCCTGGCCCTGGTTGGTCATGTGGATGGCAGCCATTCGGTGTGTCCTTTTCATGTCAATGTTTCTCTCTCTTTTTATTCCTCTTTCTCCCTCCCACTCTGTCTGAACAAAAAAATGGAAAAATGTCCTCAGGTGAGAATAATTAAAAAAAAATTGGCATTTATGTTCATCAGGGATATTGGCCTGTAGTTTTCTTTCTTTGTAGTGTTTTCATCTGGTTTTGGAATTAGAAATATGTTGGTCTTATAAAATGAATTTGAAAGTTTTCCGTCTACTTGGATTTTGGAATAGTTTTGGGAGAATGGGTGTTAGATCTTCTTGAATGTTTGGTAAACTCCCCTGTGAAGCCATCTGGGCCTGAGCTTTTGTTTGCTGGGAAAGCCTTGATTACATCTTCAATTTGTTTTGTTGTTATTGGTCTGTTCAAGTTTTCTATCTCTTCCCAGTTCAGTTTTGGGAGACTGTGTGTTTCTAGAAATTTGTCCATTTCACCTAGTTGTCCAATTTGTTAGTGTATAATTGTTCATAGTATGTTTTAATGATTCTTTGTATTTCTGTGGTGTCAGTTGTTACTTCTCCACCTTTATTTCTGATTTTATCTATTTGTGTCCTCTTTTTTTGTTTCTTGGTTAATCTGGCTAAGGATCCATCAATATTGTTCATCTTTTCAAAGAACCAGTTCTTTGCTTCATCGATCTTTTGAATGTCTGTGATTTTTACTATTTCTTTCTTTCTACTTGCTCTGGGTTTTTCTTTTTGTTTGCTTTCTAGTTCTTTTTTTTTATCCTCACCTGAGGACATTTTTCCATTTTTTGTTCAGACAGAGTGGGAGGGAGAGATCGGAAGAGAGAGAAACATCGACGTGAAAGGGACACATCGAGTGCCTGCCACCAACACGACCAACCAGGGCTGGGGCCAAACTGCAACCGAGGTACATGCCCTTAGCGGGAACCGAACCTGGGTCTCTATATACCGCGGCCGACGCTCCAACCGCTGAGCCAAACCGACCAGGGCTGCTTTCTAGTTCTTTAAGTTGTAGGGTTAGAAATTGAATTAGAAAGTTTTCTTGTTTCTTGAGGTAGTCCTGTAGTGCTATGAACTTCTCTCTCGGGACTGCTTTCACTGCTTCCCATTGATTTTGTGTTGCTGTATTTTTATTTTTATTGGTTTCCAGGAATTTTAAAATTTCTTCTTTGATCTCCTTTATAACACATTCATTGTTTAATAACATGCTATTTAGCCTCCATGTGTTTGAATGTTTTGCATGTTTTTGTTGTAATTGCTTTCTAGTTTTATACCATTGTAATCTGAAAAGATGTTTGATATGATTTCAATCTTCTTGAATTTGTAGAGACTTACTTTGTGTTCTAACATGTGGTTTATCTTTGAGAATGTCCTGTGAACACTTGAGAAAATGTATATTCTGCAGCTTTGGGGTGAAATCTTCTGTAAATATCAATTAAATCTAACTGATCTAGTTAATCATTTAAGGACTCTGTGTGCTTGTTAACTTTTTGTTTAGGTCATCTTTCCAGTGATGTCAGTGGGTTGTTAAAGTCACCTATTATGCCAAAAGTTAAATACAAAGAATCTTAAAAGCAGCAAGAGAAAAGCAGTTTGTTACCTACAAAGGAGCTTCCATAAGACTGTCAGCTGATTTCTCAAAAGAAACTTTGCAGGCGAGAAAGGAGTGGCAAGAGACATTCAAAGTGATGAAAAACAATGACCTACAACCAAGATTACTCTATCTTGCAAAACTATCATTTAGAATCAATGGACACATCCAGATGAAAAAAAGCTGAAAGAGTTCATCACCACCAAACCAGTATATAAAATGCTGAAGGGTCTTCTTGAAAAAGAAGAACAAAAATGTGCACTATAAAATGAATTAATATATATCTATCCACAATTAAATCTACAAACAAAATGAGCAATCAGAACAGAAACAGACTCATAGATACAGAGAACTTTTTGTTGCTTGCCAGATGGGTGGGGGCTGGGAGATGGGTAAAAAAGAGGAAGGAATTAAGAAGTACAAATTGGTTGTTAGACTGATGACCCTCAGAGGAGAGGGCGGAGGGAGGGCAGAATAAGATGACCCAAAGAACTTCTACTCATGTGTGCATAACCAATGGACATGGAGAATAGTGTGGGGAAGACAGTAGGGGGGCAGGACTGGGAAGGAAGGGGTCAATGGGAAATAAAAGAGGGACATCTGTAATGCATTCAACAATATAGATGAGTTAAAAAAAAAAAAGTCACCCACTATGATTGCATTGCTGCTAACCTCTCCTTTGAAGTCCTCCAGAAGTTTTTTGATATGTTTTGGTGCTTCTGTATTTGGTACATATATTTTTACCAGGGTTATATCCTCTTGTTGGCTTGATCATTTTATTTTATTTTAGTTTATTTTCCACATCTTTATTGTTGGATGTAAAATGCATTATAGATGTTCCACATTTTTCCCCCATTGACCTCCTCCTCCCCCCTCCCGCCCCCCTCCCACCTTTTCCCAAACTATTGTCCGTGTCCATTGGTTATGTATATAAGTTCTTTGGTTTATTTCTCCCCCCCCCCAACTCCTTTCCCTTTGAGGTTTGTCAGTCTAGCAATGAATTTGTGCTTCTTAATCCCTTCACCTTTTTCACCCATTCCCCCACCCCCCTTCCCAACTGGCAACCAACAAAATGTTCTCTGTATCTATGAGAATGTTCCTGTTCTTCCTGTTCATTTTGTTTGTAGATTCCATTGTTGATAGATATGTATTCATTGCCATTTTGTTTGTTCATACATTTTATCTTTTTCTTTAAAAAGACCCTTCATCATTTCATATAATAACGGTTTGGTAGTGATGAACTCCTTTAACTTTTTCTTGTCTGGGAAAGTTTTTATATGGCCATCGATTCTAAATGACAGCTTTGCAGGATAGAGTAATTTTGGTTGTAGGTTCTTGGTTTTCATCACTCTGAATATTTCTTGCCACTCCCTTCTAGCCTGCAAAGTTTCTTTTGAGAAATCAGCTGACAGCCTAATGGGAACTCCCTTGTAGGTAACTATCTGCCTTTCTCTTGCTGCTTTTAAGATTCTCTCTTTGTCTTGAACCTTTTGCATTTTGATGATGATGTGTCTTGGTGTGGGCCTCTTGGGGTTCATCTTGTTTGGGAAGCTCTGTGCTTCTTGGACTTGTATGTCTGTTTCCTTCACCAAGTTAGGAAAGTTTTCTGCCATTATTGTTTCAAACAGGTTTTCGATTTCTTGTTCTCTCTCTTCTCCTTCCGGCACCCCCAAGATGCGAATGTTGGCACGCTTGAAGTTGTCCCAGAGGCTCCTTACACTACCCTCATTTTTTTGGATTCTTTTTTCTTTTTGCTGTTCTGATTGGGCGTTTTTTGCTTCCTTATATTCCAAATCGATGGTTTGCTCCTTGGATTTACGTACTCTATTATTGAAGCTATGTAAATTATTCTTTATTTCAGTTAAAGCCTCCTTCGTTTCTAACTGTGCAGCGATCATTTCTGACTGCTCCTTTTTTATGCTCTTGAGGCCTTCACTAAGTTCACTGAGGTTCTCACCAAGTTCATTGAGCATCCTTATAAGCAGTATTTTGAACTCAGCATCTGTTAGGTTGCTTATCTCCATTTCGCTTAGTTCTTTTCTTGGGGTTTTGTTCTGTTCTTTCATTTGGGACCTGTTTCTTTGTATCCTCATTTTGGCTGCCTCCCTGTGTTTATTTTAGTGTATTACTTAAGGAGAGGTATGGGGCTCGCTGAGACCCGATGCTGCTTGTTTGAAAGAATTTAGAAAAAACCTGAAGCAGGATTCAAGACCGGCCAATCCTATGGTTAAGCAAGTGGCAACAGCTTGGGTGGGCCTGAAAGTTGGGTGGGGCGGGGCCTCAGGGAGTCAGCAGGGCGGGGCTACCAGTGTGAGCCAGGTCACTGGAGTTCCAGATATGGCGACTGTCTGCCGCCCCAGGGAAGGGCTCACCAAAGGAACAAAGGCCTCTTACAGCACGTTTGTCCCCGAGGAAGCCCCCTCTCCAGCCCTCGTTCCAGTGCCAAACAGCTCAGTTCTTCCCTGTATGTCTCTGGTGCCCCTCGAGCTGCCTCCCCTCCGAGCTTAGAGGGAGAGAGTCCGATAAGTCCGTGCGCGGGCCCTTTAGGGAGCTGCCTGGGGCTCCAGCCAGGTCAGCTTCCCTGAGCCTCAGTTCCCGCTGGTTTTTCCAGCCAGAAGTTATGGGGACTTCTCTTCCTGGCACTGGAACCCTGAACGGGGCACCTGGTGTGGGACGGGGACCCCTCAGTCCTCAGGAAGGACCTTCCCAGCCGGGAGCCTCCTGATTTTTATCCGCCACACGTGGGTGTGGGACCAGCCCGTCTCGCCGCCGCGCCGCCGCCACCACCCCTCGCGCTGCCGTCCCTCCTACCGGTCTGGATGTAGCTGCTTTTTTTTTTTTTTTTTTTTTTAATTCCGTAGTTGTACAACTTCCATTCAGCTTGATTTCAGGCGGTTTTGGATGATGATTGTTCTGTAGTTTTGTTGTAACTTGGATGTGGTTGTGGGAGAACGCAATACTGCGTTTCCCTACGCTGCCATCTTGACCGGAAGTCTGGCTTGATAATTTTAATATTAAGTAGTGACCTCCTTTGTCTCTTATTATGGCCTTTGTTTTGAAGTCTATATTATCAGATATGAATATTGCTACACCAGCTTTTTTCCATTTGCCTGGAAAATCTTTTTTCATCCCTTCACTTTCATCCTGTGTGAGTCTTTTGTTGTGAGGTGGGTCTCTTGTAGACAGCATATATATGGGTCATGTTTTCTCATACAGTCAGCTACCCCATGTCTGGATTGGAGCATTTAAGCTGTTTACATTTAAGGTTATTTTATTATTTTCATTTATTATATTTATTTATTTTTAATTTTAATTTTGTTACAGATGTTTCTCCTTTTTTCCCCCTTTGACAACCTCCTCTTCAATCCCCCCACCCCATCCCTGGCTTTGTTGTCTGTGTCCATTGGTTATGCTTGCATGCATATAAGTTCTGTGGTTTATCTCTTCCCTCCCCTCACCACTCCCTCCTCTGAGTGTTGTCAGTCTGTACCCTACTTTCACGTCTCTGAGTCTACCCTATCCTCAGACTGTTATGTTCATTATATTCCACAAATAAGTGAGATCATGTGGTATTTGTCTTTTTCTGCTTGGATTGTTTCGCTAAGGATAATACTCTCCAGGTCCCTCTATATTGTCTCAAAGGATAAGAGATCTTTCTTTCTTACAGCTGCATAGTACTCAATTGTGTACCAATATGTACCACAGCTTTTTTTATCCATTCGTCTACTGATGGACACTTGGGCTGTTTCCAGATCTTAGCTATTGTAAATAGTGCTGCTATGAACATGGGGGTACATATATTCTTTCTGATTGGTGTTTCAGGCTTCTTAGGGTATATTCCTAGAAGTGGGATCACTGGGTCAAATGGAAGTTCAATTTTTAATTTTTTGAGGTAACACCATATTGTTTTCCATAGTGGCTGCACCAGTCTGCATTCCCACCAGCAGTGTACTAGCGTCCCCTTTTCTCCACACCCTCTTCAGCACTTGTTGTTTGATGATTTGTTGATGGTGGCCATTCTGACAGGTGTGAGGTGATACCTCATTGCTGTTTTAATTTGCATCTCTCTGATGATTAGTGATGTTGAGCATTTCTTCATATGTCCCTTGGACATTTGCATGTCCTGTTTGGAGAGGTATCTATTCAGCTCCTCTGCCCATTTTTTAATTGGGTTCTTTGTCTTCCTTTTGTTGAGTTGTATGAGTACTCTATATATTTTGGAAATTAATCCCTTATCTGATGTATTATTTGCAATGATGCTCTCCCATACAGTGGGTTGCCTTTCCATTTTGATGGTTGTTTCTTTTGCTGTGCAGGAGTTCTTTAGTTTGATGTAGTCCCATGTGTTCATTTTTTCCTTTGTTTCTGTTGCCTTAGGTGATGTATCAGTGAAAATTCTGCTGCGTATGATGTCTGAAATTTTGTTGCCTATATTTTCTTCCAGGATTTTTATAGATTCACGGGTCACATTTAAGTCTTTAATTCATCATTTTTGTGTATGGTGTAAGTTGATGGTCTAGTTTTATTTTTTTTGCATGTAGCTGTATAATTTTCCCAACACCATTTGTTAAAGAGGTTGTCTTTACTCCATTGTATGCTCTTGCCCCCTTTGTCAAATATTAATTGAGCATAATGTCTTGGGTCTATTTCTGGGTTCTCTGTTCTGTTTCACTGGTCTATATGCCTGTTCTTGTGCCAGCCAGGCTATTTTGCTTACAGTAGCTTTGTAGTATAATTTGATATCTGGTATTGTGATCCCATCTACTTTATTGTTCCTTTTCAAGATTGCTGTGGCTTTTCAGGGTCTTTTTTGGTTCCATATGAACTTTTGAAGTATTTGTTCTAGTTCTGTGAAATACGTTGTTGGTATATTGATGGGGATTTCATTGAATGTATAGATTGCTTTGGGTAATATGGACATTTTAATGATGTTAATTCTTCTGATCCATGAATAAGGTATATGCTTCCACTTTTTAATATCTTCCTCTATTTATTTTTTCAGTGTCCTGTAGTTTTCTGAAAATAGGTCCTTTATTTCTTTGGTTAAGTTTATTCCTAGGTATCTTAATTTTTTGCCGCGATGGTAAATAAGATTGTTTTATCAGTTTCTCTTTCTGTGACTTCAACATTGGTGTATAAGAATGCCATTGATTTCTTGACTTTAATTTTGTATTCTACTACTTTGCCAAATTCATTTATTAAATTCAGTAAATTTTTTATGGAGTTTTTAGGATTTTTCTGTGTACAGTATCATGTCATCTGCAAATAATGACAGTTTCACTTCCTCCTTTCCAATTTGGATGCCTTTTATTTTTTCTTCCTGTCTGATTGCTGTGGCTAAGACTTCTAGTACTATATTAAATAAGAGTGGCGAAAATGGGCATCCCTGTTTTGTCCTGTTCTTAAGGGAAATGCTTTTAGTTTTTGCCCATTGAGTATGATGTTGGCTGTAGGTCTTTCATATATGGCCTTTATTATGTCGAGATATGATCCCTCTATTCCGACATTGCTGAGCGTTTTTATCAGAAATGGATGCTGGATTTTGTCAAATTTTTTTTCAGCATCTATTGATATTATCATGTGGTTTTTACTCTTCATTTTATTTATGTGGTGTATCACATTTATTGATTTGTGAAAATTGTACCAGGCTTGCATCCCTGGGATGAATCTCAGTTGGTCATGGTGAATAATTTTTTTGATTTATTGCTGGATTTGATTTGCTAGTAATTTGTTCAGGATTTTGGCATCTATGTACATCAGGGATATTGGCCTGTACTTTTCTTTCTCTGTAGTGTCTTTTTCTGGTTTTGGAATTAGAATTATGCTGGCCTCATAAGACGAGTTTGGGAGTCTTTCTTCTTCTTGAATTTTTTGAAGTAGTTTGAGGAGAATGGGTATTAGTTCTTCTTTGAATGTTCAGTAAAATCCCCCTGGGAAGCCTTCTGGACCGGGGCTTTTGTTTGTTGGGAGAGTCTTGATTACATCTTCAATTTCTTTTTTTGTTATTGTTCAAGTTTTCTATCTCTTCCCAGTTCAGTTTTGGGAGACTATGTGTTTCTAGGAATTTGTCTATTTTGCTTAGATTGTCAAATTTGTTGCTGTATAATTGTTCATGATATTTGTTCACGATCCTTTGTATTTCTGTGGTGTCAGTTATTATTTCTCTTCTTTCATTTCTGATTTTGTGTAATCGGGTTCTCTCTCTTTGTTTCTTGGTGAGTCTAGGTAAGGGCCCATCAATCTTGTTTATCCTTTCAAAGAACTAGCTCTTTGTTTCATTGATTCTTTGAATTGTTTTTTGGTCTCCATGTTATTTATTTCTGCTCTGATCTTTACTATTTCCTTCCTTCTACTTGCTCTGGAGTTTTCTTTTTGTTTGCTTTATAGTTTTTTAAGAAAGAGTTTAGATAGCCTATTTGAAATATTTCTTGCTTCTTCAGGTAGGCCTGTAGTGCTATGAACTTTCCTCTCAGAACTGCTTTCGCTGCATCTCTTAGATTTTGTGTTGTTGTGTGTTCATTTTCATTGGTTTTCTGGAAGTTTTTAATTTCTTCCTTGATTTCCTCAGTAACCCATTCATTGTTTAATAACATGCTATTTAGCCTCCATGTGTTAAAATGTCTTTGCATGTTCTTGTTGCACTTGATTTCTAGTTTCATGCCATTGTGATCTGAGAAGATGCTTGATATGATTTCAGTCTTTTTGAACTTGTAGAGACTTAGGTTGTGTCCTATCATGTGGTCTTTCTTTGATGTCCCATGTGCACTTGAGAAGAATATGAATTCTGTAGTTTTGGGGTGTAATTCTCTGTAGATATCTATTAAATCCATTTGGTCTAGTGCTTTATTTAGTGTCTTTGTTTCCTTGCTAATTTTTTGTCTAGAGGATCTATCCAGTGATGTGAGCGGGGTGTTGAAGTCCCCTGCTATGATTGTATTGCTGTCGATTTCTCCTTTGAAGTCCTCCAGAAGATTTTTAATATATTTTGGTGTTTCTATATTAGGTGCATATATGTTTATCAAGGTTATATCTTCCTGTTGGATAGATTCTTTCAATATTATGTCGTGGACTTCTTTGTCTCTAGTAATGGCCTTTATTTTGAAATCTACTTTATCAGATATGAGTATTGCCACAGCACGTTACTTTTCCTTTCCTTTTGCTTGGAAGATTTTTTTCCATCCCTTCACTTTGAACCTATGTGAGTTATTTGTTATGAGGTGGTAAACCTCTTATCTTGTAAACAACATATAGATGAGTCATGCTTTCTTATCCAATCAGCTCCTCTATGCTTTTTTTGTTTTGCATTTATCTTCAGATAAAGTGGGAGGGGGAGAGGGAGGGACAGAGAGATGGAGAGAGAAAGAGAGAAACATCTACGTGAGAGAGAAACCTGGAGTGGTTGCCACCCACACGACCCAACCAGGGCTGGGGACAAACTGCAACCAAGGCACGTGTCCTTAGCAGGAATCAAAGCAGAGACTGTCTGGTTCACAGGCCAACACTCTAACCACTGAGCAAAACTGGCCAGGGCTACTCTGGTGTGTTTTTTTAATCAAAGCATTCAATCCATTTACTTTTAAGGTGATAATTGATATGTACTTATTTATTGCCATTTTTCTTTAGTTTGGTTATATTTTTCTTCCTATTTCTTCTACTTATTCCAGCAGTCTTTTTAACATTTCTTGCAGTGCTGGTCTGGTGCTAATGTATTCCCTTAGCTTTTTTTTTTTTTTTTGTCTGGTAAGCTCTTGATTTGACCTTCTATTTTGAATGATAGCCTTGCTGGGTAGAGTAGTCTTGGATTCAGATCCTTGTTTTTCATGACCTTGATTACTTCATGCCTCTCCCTTCTGGCTGTAGTGTTTTTGTTGAGAAATCAGCTGAGAAGCTTATGGGGGTTCTTTTGTAGGTAACCTGTTGCTTACCTCTTGCTGCTTTTAGGATTCTTTCTTTGTCTTCAATTTTTGGCATTTTAATTACTATGTGTCTTGGTGTGGGCCTATTTGGGTTCTTCTTACTTGGGGCTCTCTGGGCTTCTTGAACTTGAATGCCTTTTTCCTTCACCAATTTAGGAAAATTATCTGTCACTATTTCTTCAAATATATTCTCTAACCCTTGCTCATTTTCTTCCTCTTCGGGGACTCCTATGATGTGAATATTATTACGTTTCCAGTTGTCCCACAGTTCTCTGAAGCTGTCTTCTTGTTTTTTAATTGTTTTTTCCTTTTGTTTTTCTGATTGGTTGATTTCTTCTACACCGTCTTCTAATTGACTTGTTCAGTCCTCAGCCTCTATTCTGCTGTTTAGGCCTTCCAATGTGTTCTTTATTTCTGATACATCATTCTTCATTTCTTTTTGGTGGTTTTTAATTTCCAGTTGGTTGCTTTTCATCATTTATATGTCTTTACTCATGGTGTTGATGTCCTTACTCATGCTGTTGAGCTGCCTAAAGATCATGGCTCTGAATTCCAGTTCTGTTAACTTGCTTAACTGCACCTCATTTATCTCATCTTTGGTAGAGGTCTCTTGTTCTTTAATTTGGCATTTGTTTCTTTGTTTCACCATTTTGGCTATCACAGTGGGCTTTGGAGCCTGCCAAATTTTCCATGTGGGTGTTGGTGTTCTGCGGTTTGTGGCTTCGTCTACTGGGTTTGAATGAGTGTGGGATGATCCATGTAAACAGCACTGTCAAATCTTACTTTTCTGGTTAGAGTTGCTAGCCCAGGAATGTTTCAGTTATTCTCTAGCTTTTTGTCTGGAGCCTACTATTCACAGTTACTTGAACAGGCTTGTGTTCTCAGTTGAATGAAAAACTCCCTCAGGTGTTTAGCATAAGGGGATTTCCTGAGGGTGGGGCAGATGCTGGTTGTCAATGAGCCTCAATTTGCATTTCAATGACCCACAGGTTGGGGCCGCCTCTACCCGGAGCCCTGGGAAGGAGTAAGATGGCCACCATTCTGCATGGCTTCACCTCAGCAAAAGCTCTGAGCACCCTCGAAATCCCGAATGTCCCCACACAGTTTCAGTCCAGTTGCTCTACCTCTGCCAAAGCCCAGCGTGAGTAGTTGTGGATATTTTAGCGTCTGTCCCAGCTCTGATTCATGGAGCCACTTGGGACTTTAACCCCAAGGGCACTGCTCACAGCTAAGAATGCTGCTCTTCGTGGGCTCCCAGCCCCCTCTTGTGCCTCTGCAATCCTACCAGGATCAAGTCAGTGTCCCTGGTTATATGGTCCTCCAAGCTGCTTTTCTGTTGCTTTTTCCTGATGATTTGTCTATATTTTCATTGTAATTCCAGTTTGGTCCTGGGACATGGTCTGTGTAGCTTCCATTCATTCCACTGCCATTTTGGAATGATAAGGTTATTATTGATAGATACTTATTAGTTGCCATTTTTATTTTATGCCTGAGTTCCTCTCTTGCTCTCTATTTCTTCTCCTTCTTACAGCAGACCCTTTAGGATTTCTTGCAGTGCTGGGTTGGTGGTGATAAATTCATTTAGCTTTTATTTTTTGGTCTGTGAAGCTCTTTATTTCACCTTCAGTTTTGAATGTAGCCTTGCTGGATAGAGTAGGCTTGGATTCAAACCCTTGCCTTTCATTACTTTGTATACTTTATGCCACTCCCTTCTGGCCTGAAGTGTTTCTATTGAGAAATCAGCTGACAGTCTAATAGGAGATCCCTTGTAGGTAACTTTTTGCCTCTCCCTTGCTTCCTTTAAGATGCTTTCTTTGTCTTTTTTTTTTTATTTAAATCTTTATTGTTGAATGTAGAATGTATTACACATGTTCCTCATTTTTCCCACATTGACCCCCTCCTTCCCACTCCCACCCCTCTCCCGCCTTTTCCCACACTATTGTCTGTGTCCATTGGTTGTGCATATAAGTTCTTTGGTTTATTTCTTCCCTCCCCCCGCAACCCCTTTCCCCTTGAGGTTTGTCAGTCTAGCAATGAATTTGTACTTCTTAATCCCTTCACCTTTTTCACCCATTCTCCCAACCCCCCTCCCATCTGGTAACCAACAAAATGTTCTCTGTATCTATGAGAATGTTTCTGTTCTACCTGTTCATTTTGTTTGTAGATTCCATTGTTGATAGATATGTATTCATCACCATTTTGTTTGTTCATATATTTTATCTTTTTCTTCAAAAAGACCCTTCATCATTTCATATAATAATGGTTTGGTGGTGATGAACTCCTTTAACTTTTTCTTGTCTGGGAAAGTATTTATATGGCCATCGATTCTAAATGCCAGCTTTGCAGGATAGAGTAGTCTTGGTTGTAGGTTCTTGCTTTTCATCACTCTGAATATTTCTTGCCACTCCCTTATGGCCTGCAAAGTTTCTTTTGAGAAATCAGCTGACAGCCTTTTGGGAACTCCCTTGTAGGTAACTATCTGCCTTTCTCTTGCTGCTTTTAAGATTCTCTTTTTGTCTTGAACCTTTTGCATTCTGATGATGAAGTGTCTTGGTGTGGGCCTCTTGGAGTTCATCTTATTTGGGACTCTCTGTGTTTCTTGAACTTGTATGTCTGTTTCCTTCACCAAGTTAGGAAAGTTTTCTGCCATTATTGTTTCAAACAGGTTTTCAATTTCTTGTTCTCTCTCTTCTCCTTCTGGCACCCCCAAGATGCGAATGTTGGCACGCTTGAAGTTGTCCCAGAGGCACCTTACACTAACCTCATTTTTTTGGATTCTCTTTTCTTTTCTTTTCTTTTCTTTTCTTTTCTTTTCTTTTCTTTTCTTTTCTTTTTTCTTTTCTTTTCTTTTTAATCCTCACCCAAGGACATTTTTCCATTTTTTGTTCAGGAAGAGTGGGAGGGAGAAAGAGGAGCAGAGAGAGAGAGAGAGAAACATCGATGTGAAAGGGACACATCGAGTGGCTGCCACCCGCACGACTGACCAGGGCCGGGGACAAACTGCAACCGAGGTACGTGCCCTTAGCGGGAACCGAACCCTGGTCTCTCTGGACCGCAGGCCGACGCTCTAACCGCTAAGCCAAACCGGCCTGGGCGGATTCTTTTTTCTTTTTGTTGTTCTGATTGGGCGTTTTTTGCTTCCTTATATTCCAAATCAATGGTTTGCTTCTTGGATTTATGTACTCTACTATTAAATCTGTGTAAATTATTCTTTATTTCAGTTAATGCCTCCTTCATTTCTGACTGTGCATCCATCATTTCTGACTGGTCCTTTTTTATGCTCTTGAGGCCCTCACTAAGTTCACTGAGGTTCTCACTCAGTTCATTGAGGATCCTTATAAGCAGTATTTTGAACTCAGCATCTGTTAGGTTGCTTATCTCCATTTTGCTTAGTTATTTTATTGGGGTTTCATTCTGTTCTTTCATTTAGGATCTGTTTCTTTGTCTCCTCATTTTGGCTGCATCCTGTGTTTGTTTCAGTGTATTACTTAATGAGCGGTATGGGGCTAGCTGACACCAGATGCTGCTTGTCTGAAAAAATTTAGGAAAAACCTGAAGCAGGATCCAAGACAGGCCAATCCTACGGTTAAGCAAGTGCCAACAGCTTGGGTGGGCCTGAAAGTTGGGTGGGGCGGGGCCTCAGAGAGTCACCAGGGCGGGGCTACCAGTGTGAGCCAGGTTGCTGGATTCCCAGATATGGTGGCTGTCTGCCACCCCAGGGAAGGGCTCACCAAAGGAACAAAGGCCTCTGACAGCACATTTGTCCCAGAGAAAGCCCCCTCTCCAGCCCTCTCTCCAGTGCCAAACAGCTCAGTTCTTCCCTGTATGACTCTGGTGCCCCTCGAGCTGCCTCCCCTCCAAGCTTAGAGGGAGTGAGTCCGATAAGTCCGTCTGCGGGCCCTTTAAGGAGCTGCCTGGGGCTCCAGCCACAGTCAGCTTCCCTGAGCCTCAGTTCCCACTGGTTTTTCCAGCCAGAAGTTATGGGGACTTCTTTTCCTGGAACTAGAACCCTGAGCGCGTTACCTGGTGTTGGACAAGGACCCCTCAGTCCTCAGGAAGGACTTTCCCAGCCAAGGTATCCTCCGGATTTTTATCTAGCACACGTGGGTGTGCGACCAGCCCGTCGCGCCTCCGCCCCTCACGCCTCCACTCCTCCTACCAGTCTTGATGTGGCTGTTGCTTTAATTTTGTAGTTGTAGGACTTCCATTCAGCTTGATTTCAGGGGGTTTTGAATGATGGTTGTTTTTAGTTTAGTTGTAGCTTTGATGTGGTTGTGGGAGGACGTGATACCGCATTTACCTTCGCTACCATCTTTTTTTTTCCTTTTTTTTTTTATCCTCACCAGAGGACATTTTTCTATCTTTTTTGTTCAGGTAGAGTGGGAGGGAGAGAGAGGAACAGAAAGAGAGAGAGAGAAACATTGACGCGAAAGGGACACATCGAGTGGCTGCCACCCGCACAACTGACCAGGGCCGGGGACAAACTGCAACCGAGGTACGTGCCTTTAGCGGGAACCGAACCTGGGTCTCTCTGGACCGCAGGCCGACGCTCTAACCGCTGACCTAAACCGGCCAGGGCTACGCTGCCATCTTGACTGGAAATCTGCCTTTCTTTGTCTTTAATGTTTGCCATTTTAATTTTGATGGGTCTAGCTGTGGGTCTTTTTGGGTTCTTCTCATTTTGGACTTTCTGTGTTTCCTGGACTTGTGTGACTTTTTCCCTCACCAAATTGAGGAAGTTTTTGTCATTATTTCTTCAAACAGCTTCTCTATTCCTTTTTCTGATTCTTATCCTTCTGGTTCCCCTATGATGCAAATGTTGTTGCCTTTTGTATTGTCCCTAAACTCCCTTAAACTCTCCTCCTGCTTTATAATCCTCCCCCCCCTTCATTTGCTGCTCTATTTGGGTGTTTTTTTCTACCTTGTCTTCTAACTTGGTGATTCAGTCTTCAGCTTCAGCTTCTTCTAATCTACTATTGAAACCTTCTAAGGTATTTTTTCATATCAGCTACGTCGTTCTTTATTTCTCTTGATTTTTATTCATAGATTTTACCTCTTTTTTTTTTTTTTTTTTAAAGCTGATGTAATTCCCACTGAGCTCTTTATAATTCTCATTAAGTTGTTTGTAGTTCTCACTAAGCTGCTTGAGCACCCTTAAAATCATTGCTTTGAATTCTTTGAGAAATTGCTTTCTTCCTTTTCATGTAGTTCCTTTTCTGGTGATTCCTTCTTTTCTTTCACTTGAGTGTTGTTTCTTTGTCTTCTCATTTTAGTAGTCTGGTAGTTCTAGGTCTTGTGAGGGATGTTGGGATGTGTACACAGTTTCGTGTGTATCTAATAAGGCTGCTGTGCCTTCCAGAGTATTTTGGTGTGCAGCATCTTTTGTCTGCTGTGGGTTCTGGAGGATTGACAACTGGTGGGTGGTATCAGTCTTTCATGGTAGGTGCTTCCGGGTGGACGAGTCCTGCTGATGCACTGTTGTGTTGTGCAGGTCCCACTGGTGCACTTCTGGGGCATGCAGGTCCCTGCAAGGTCTCTGTTGGGGCATGCAGGCCCCCATAGGCCATCAATTTCTTGATGTTAATTTTGTATCCTGCTACTTTGCCAGTTTCACTTCCTCCTCTCCCATTTTGATCCCTTTTATTTTTTTCTTCTTGTCTAATTGCTGTAGCTAAGACTTCCAGTACTATGTAAAATAAGAGTGGCGTACATCATTGGTTTTCTGATAAAAACTTTATTGAATCTACAGACTGTTGGGTAGTATGGACATTGTAACAATGTTAACTCTTCTTATCCATGAGCACAATATATGCTTCTATTTATTTGTATCTTCAATTTCTTTCTTCAGTGTCTTATAATTTTTTGAGTACAAGTTTCTTACCTACTTTTTTTTTTTTTTTATCCTCACCCGAGGACATTTTCCCATTTTTTTGTTCAGGTAGAGTGGGAGGGAGAGAGAGAAACATCGATGTGAAAGGGACACATCGAGTGGCTGCCACCCGCACGACCGACCAGGGCTGGGGACAAACTGCAACCGAGGTACGCGCCCTTAGCGGGAACCGAACCCGGGTCTCTCAGGACTGCAGGCCGACGCTCTATCGCTGATCCAAACCAGCCAGGGCACCTTCTTGATTAAATTTATTCCTAGGTATTTTTTTTTAAATGAAATTGTAAATGGGATTATTTTCTTAGTTTTCCTTTCTGATACTTCATTATTGGTTTATAAAAATGCAACCACCCTGGCAGGTGTGGCTGAGTTGGTTGAGTGTCATCCCATGCCCCAAGAGGTCTCTGGTTCAATTCCAGGTCAGGAGATATGCTCAGGTTGCAGGTTCAGTCCCCGGTTGAGGTGCAGGCAGAGGCAACCAATCGATGCTTTTCTCTAACCTCTGTCTTTGTATCTTTTCCCTCCCTTCCTCTTTCTCTAAAAAATTATTGAAAACATATTTAAAAAATAAATAAAAAATTAAAATGCAACCAACTTCTGGATATTTATTTTGTATCACGTTAATTTACTGAGTTTATTTATAAGTTCTAGTAGTTTTTTGGTGGAATCTTTAGTGTTCTCTATACAGAATCATGTCATCTAAAAATAATGACAGTTTTATTTCATCCTTTTAAATTTGGATGCCTTTTATTTCTTCTTCTTGTCTGATTGCTGTGGGTAGGCCTTCCAGTATTATGTTGAATAACGGTGGTGAAAGAAGACATCCCCGTCTTGTTCCTGATCGTAAGGGAAATGCTTTTAGTTTTTCCCTATTTAGTATGATGTTGGTGAGGATGTGGAGCCCTTGTGCACTATTGGTGGGAATGCAGACTGGGTGCAGCCACTGTGGAAACAGTATGGAGGTTCCTACAAAAATTAAAAATAGAACCTTTTATGACCCTACAATTCTATGTCTGGGTATATATAAGAAGAAACCCAAAACACTCATTTGAAAGTATAATGTTCATTGCAGTGTTATTTACAATAGCCAAGATATGGAAGTAACCCAAGTGCCCATCAATAGATGAGTGGATAAAAAAGGGGTGGCATATATACACAATGGAGTATTATTCAGCTGGAAAGAGAATGAAATCTTACCATTTGCAACAGCATGGGTAGACTTAGTGAATATTATGCTGAGTGAAATAAGTCAGCCAGAGAAAGACAAATACCATATGATTTCATGTATATGTAGAATCTAAAGAACAATATAAAACTAACAAACAAAACAGAAACAAACATATATACATAGAACATACTGATGGTTGTCTGATGGGAGATGATTGGGGGACTGGATGAAAAAGGTGAAGGGATTGAGAAGTATGCATTGGCAATTACAAAATAATTTGGGGGATGTAAAGTGCAGCATAGGGAATAATATTATATTAGTATTTAATAGTCAATAATATTGTAATAACTATGTATGGTGCCAGCTATAGTGGACTTATCAGGGGGATCACTTTTTTTTTTTTCTATCCTCATCGGATATTTCCCTCCCATTTTTTGTTCAGATAGAGTGGGAGGGAGAAAGAGACAGAGAGAGAGAGAGAGAGAGAGAGAGAGAGAGAGAGAGAGAGAGAGAAACATCGATGTGAAAGGGACACATCAAGTGGCTGCCTCCCACACGATCAACCAGGGCCGGGGACAATCTGCAACCGAGGTGTGTGCCCTTAGCGGGAACCAAACCCGGGTCTCTCTGGACCACAGGCCGACACTCTAAATGTTGAGCCAAACTGGCCAGGGCGGGATGGGGGATTACTTCTTAAATTATATGAATGTCTAACCACTATACTGTATACCTGAAACTAATACAACATAATATTGAATGTAAACTGCAATAAAAAAGTAAAAAGTAGAAATTTTAAATAAAAGGAATCACGTTATTACAGAGGACTGCAATTCAATAAGTAGAGCAGCATGTATATGAGAAATAGTTACAATAAATTTACTTGTAAATCAATAAAGTAATTATATTAAAAAATACTGTAACAGATTTCCAGTAAGATTTATTTCCCTGTAAATTTAGAGAGACAAGAAATTAATCTAGTATTTTTTAAATTTCAGGAGGTTCTTAAAATCACTGTTCTACATTGCTTGTCCAACACTCATCGGCCCCTTTGCATTGTTAACAGAACCCTGAAACCGAGTTTGAAAGTAGTGACTACCCAACTCTTTCTATATTCTTCTATCATTACATGCAAATAACTTTTTTCACAATTTTATAACACAGAATAAAACAATTTGTTTAGGTCCAGATAATTGTTTTATTATTTTTTTGGAAGTGAAACTGTCATTATTTGCAGATGACATGATACTATACGTAGAAAACCCCAAAGACTCCATCCAAAATTAACTAGACTTAATAAATGAATTTAGCAAAGTAGCAAAATACAAAATTAACATAAAAAATTGATAGCATTCTTATACACTAATAATGAAGTCACAGAAAAAGAAACTAAAAAATAAAACAAAACAAAAAACCCCACAACAATCCCATTTACCATTGTAGCAAAAAAAATTAAGATACCTAGGAATAAACTTAACCAAAGAAATAAAGGACCTCTTCGCAGAAAACTACAGGTCATTGAAACAAGAAATAGAGGAATATATAAAAAATTGGAAGCACATACCTTGTTCATGGATTGGAAGAATTAACATCATTAAAATGTCCATACTACCCAAAGCAATCCATAGATTCAATGCAATCCCCATCAAAATACCAATGACATACTTCACAGAATTAGAACAAGTACTTCAAAAGTTCATATGGAACCAAAAAAGACCCCGAATAGCCACAGAAATCTTGAAAAAGAAGAACATAGTTGAAGGGATCACATTACCAGTTTTCAGGTTACACTACAAAGCCACTGTAATCTAAACAGCCTGGTACTGGCACAAGAACAGGCATATAGACCAGTGGAACAGAACAGAGAACCCAGAAATGGACCCAAGACAATATGTTCAATTAATACTTGACAAAGGGGGCAAGAGCATACAGTGGAGTAAGGACAGCCTCTTTAATAAATAGTGTTGGGAAAATTGGACAGCTACATACAAAAAAATGAAACTAAACATCAACTTACACCCTACACAAGAATAAACTTAAAATGGATAAAAGACTTAAATGTGACTCATGAATCCATAAAAATCCTAGAAGAGACTGTAGGCAACAAAATTTCAGACATCATACGCAGCAGAATTTTCACTGATACATCACCTAAGGCAACAGAAACAACAGAGAAAATAAACACATGGGACTACATCAAACTCAAAAGCTTCTGCACAGCAAAAGAAACAACCACCAGAATGGAAAGACAACCCACTCTATCGGAGAGCATAATTGCCAATGATATATCAGATAAGGGGTTAATTTCCAATATATATAGAATGCTCATACAACGCAATAAAAGGAAGACAAAGAACCCAATTAAAAAATGAGCAGAGGAACTAAATAGACACCTCTCCAAACAGGACATACAAGTGGCTAAGAGACATGAAGAAATGCTGAACATCACTAATCATCAGAGATGCAAATTAAAACAACAATGAGGTATCACCTCACACCTGTCAGAATGGCCACCATCAACAAATCATCAAACAACAAGTGTTGGTGAGGGTGTGGAGAAAAGGGGACTCTAGTACACTGCTGGTGGGAATGCAGACTGGTGCAGCCACTATGGAAAACAATATGGTGTTACCTCAAAAAATTAAAAATTGAACTTCCATTTGACCCAGTGATCCCACTTCTAGGAATATACCCTAAGAAGCCTGAAACACCAATTAGAAAGAATATATGTACTCCCATGTTCATAGCAGCACTATTTACAATAGCTAAGATCTGGAAACAGCCCAAGTGTCCATCAGTAGACAAATGGATAAAAAAGCTGTGGTACATATACACAATGGAGTACTATGTAGCTATAAGAAAGAAAGATCTCTTACCCTTTGAGACAACATGGAGGGACCTGGAGAGTATTATCCTAAGCGAAACAAACCAAGTAGAGAAAGACAAATACCACATGATCTCACTTATTTGTGGAATATAATGAATATAACAGTCTGAGGAATGGGGTAGTCCCAGAGATGTGGAAGTGGGGTACAGACTAACAATCCCCAGAAGAGGGGGTGGGGGGAGAGATAAACCACAGAACTTATATGCATGTATGCATGAACAATGGACATGGACAACAAAGCTGGGACAGGGCGGGGAGGGGGAATCAGTGGGGGAAAAAGGAGAAACATCTGTAACCGAAATAAATGAAAAAAAAAAAACACAAAAAACAAATGTGAAATTTAAGAGAATATGTTTGTGAAGAAACTTCCTGAATCTACACTTCAGCATTCACTCCTTTTCCATGCATACCTGCCTGAATGAGTCTGAACCAAATGTTAGGTTTTCTGCAGGGTATAAAAGCCTTACTCACGGGGATCGGAGAAATGGCGGCAGAGTGAATGGAGCTACACAGATCATCTCCCAGGACCAAACTGGATATACAACGAAAATAAAGGCAAATCTTCAGGAAGGGGCAACCAAAAGACACCTTGGAGGATCACGTAACCAGGGACAAGGACTCAATCCTGGTAGGCTTTCGAGAACGTGAGAGGGGGCTGGGAGCCCACGGTCCACAGTGGCCTAGGCGGGAACCAGGAGGCTCGGCGGGAAGTTGCTGCTGCCTGGGCTGCGATCCCGGCTGAGTCCTGCAAACTCTGCTGCCTGCTAAGCCCTCAGCTGGTGCCATACGGACTGGCACGGACTGGCACGGACTGGTTGCGACCAGGGGACTAGGCGGGATGCTACTACCAAGATTGAGTCCCGCGAACTCTGCGTGCTAAGCCCTCAGCTGGTGCCACATGGACTTGCGGGGTCCAGGGGACTCTGCTGGAAGCTTCTGCCACCTCAGCAGTGTCCCGCTACTGCGGCTCAGTCCTGGGGTTTCTGCTGAGTGCAACGCCCTCCACTGGTGCCACAGCCGTGTCCGCCCATAGCTGGGAGCAGCACCATCGGGTTAAAAGTCCCAGAGTCTAGACAGAGGCTAAATTGGCAGCAGCCACTCACCTTGGGCTCCGGCAGAGGGAAGGCAGACTGGACTGGAACTGTGTGGGGACACTCGGGTTTTGGAGGGTGCTAGGAGCTTTTGCTGAGTGCAGCCACGCAGGACTGTGGTCATTTTACTCTTTCCCAGGGCCCTGGGGAGAGGTGGCGGCCCCTCCCTCAGAGATTCAACCCCACCTGGTGGCCACGGTAATGGCAATTGAGGCCCATTAACAACCAGCAGCTGCCCCCACCCTCAGGAAAACCTCTTACACTGAGCACCTGAGGGAGATTTTCAGGCAACTCAGAAACCAAGGGTCTTCAGGTGACCTCTACTAATAGCCTCCAGGCAAAAAAAAGCTAGAGGATAACTACCATTCCCTGGGCTAGCAACACTAACCAGAAAAGCTAAGACTTGATGGTGGTGTTTAAAGTGGGTCCTCCCTGGCTCATCCAAACCCAGGAGAGGGAGCCACAAACAGCAGAACACCAACACCTACAGGGAAAATTTGGCAGACTCCAAAACCCACTGAGATAGCCAAAATGGTGAAAAACAGAAACAAAAGCCAAATGAAAGAACAAGAGACCTCTATGGAAGATGAGATAAATGAGGTGCAGTTAAGCAAGTTAACAGAACTAGAATTTAGAGCCATGGTGTTGAGGAAGCTCAACAGCATGTGTAAGGATATGAGCACAATGAGTAAAGACATAGAAATGTTGAAAATCAACCAGTTGGAAATTAAAAACCAACAGGAAGAAATGAAAATGACATATCAGAAATGAAAAACACATTGTAAAGTCTAAAAAGCAGAGTAGGGGAAGCTGAGGACCAGATCAGCGAATTAGAAGACAGGCTAGAAAAAATCAACCAATCAAAAAAGCAAAAGGAAAAAAGAATTAAAAAACAGGAAGACAGCTTAAGAGAACTGTGGGACAACTGGAAACGGAATAATATTCGCATCATAGGAGTCCCTGAAGAAGAAGAAAATAAGCAAGGGTTAGAGAATATATTAAAAGAAATAGTGACAGAAAACTTCCCTAATTTGGTGAAGGAAGAAGGCATTCAAGTTCAAGAAGCACAGAGAGCCCCAAGTAAGAGGAACCCAAACAGGCCCACACCAAGATACATAGTAATCAAACTGCCAAAAATTAAAGACAAAGAGAGAATCCTAAAAGCAGCAAGAGATAAGCAACAGGTTACCTACAAAGGAAACCCCTAAGGCTCTCAGCTGACTTCTGACAAGAAACACTACAGGCAAGAAGGGAATGGCATGAAGTAATCAAGGTCATGAAAAACAAGGATCTGAATCCAAGACTACTCTACCCAGCAAGGCTATCATTCAAAATAAAAGGTCAAATAAAGAGCTTCCCAGACAAAAAAAGGCTAAGGGAATACATTAGCACTAAACCAGCACTGCAAGAAATGTTAAAAGGACTGCTGTAATTAGCAGGAAAAATGGGAAGAAAAATAGAACCACACTAAACAAAAATGGCAATAAATAAGTACATACCAGTAATCACCTTAAATGTAATTGGATTGAATGCTCCCATAAAAAGACACAGAGTAGTTGATTGGATAAGAAAGCATGATCCATCTATGTGTTGTTTACAAGAGACCCACCTTACAATTAAAGACTCACATTGATTGAAAGTGAAAGGATGGAAAAAAAATCTTCCAAGCAAACGGAAAAGAAAAAAAAGCTGGGGTAGCAATACTCATATCTGATAAAATAGATTTCAAAACGAAGGCCATAATTAGAGACAAAGAAGGCCACTTCATAATTTTGAAAGGATCTATCCAACAGGAAGATATAACCTTGATAAACATATATGCACCCAATATAGGAGCACCATAATATATTAAAATTCTTCTGGAGGACTTCAAAGGAGAAATCGATAGCAATACAATCATAGCAGGGGACTTCAACACCCCACTGACATCAATGGATAGATCCTCTAGACAAAAAATTAGCAAGGAAACAGAGACTCTAAATGAAGCACTAGAACAAATGGATTTAATAGATATCTACAGAGAACTACACCAGAAAACTACAGAATTCACATTCTTCTCAAGTGCACATGGGACATTCTCAAAGATAGACACATGTTAGGGCACAAACTAAGTCTCTACAAGTTCAAGAAGATTGAAATCATATCAAGCATCTTCTCAGATCACAATGGCATAAAACTAGAAATCAATTGCAACAAGAACATGCAAAGACATTTGAACACGTGGAAGCTAAATAGCATGCTCTTAAACAATGAATGGGTCCCTGAGGAGATTAAGGAAGAAATCAAAAACTTCCTGGAAACCAATGAAAATGAAGACACAACAACACAAAATCTATGGGATGCAGCGAAAGCAGTTCTGAGAGGGAAGTTCATAGCACTACAGGCCTACCTCAAAAAACAAGAAAAATCTCTAATAGACTATCTAACCTCACAACTTAAAGAACTAGAGAGCAAACAAAAAGAAAACCCCAGAGCAAGTAGAAGGAAGGAAATAGTAAAGATCCGAGCAGAAATAAATGACATAAAGACCAAAAAAACAATTCAAAGGATCAATAAAACAAAGAGCTGGTTTTTCGAAAAGATAAACAAGATTGATGGACCCTTAGCTAGACTCACCAAGAAACAAAGAGAGTGAACCCAAATACACAAAATCAGAAATGAAAGTGGAGAGATAACAACTGACACCACAGAAATACAAAAGATCGTTAACAACTACTATGAACAATTATACGGCAACAAATTCGACAATCTAAGCGAAATGGACAAATTTCTAGTAACACATAGTCTCCTAAAACTGGATCAGGAAGAGATAGAAACTTGAACAGACCAGTAACAAAAAAAGAAATTGAAGATGTAATCAAGACTCTCCCAACAAACAAAAGCCCTGGTTCAGAAGGCTTCCCAGGGGGATTTTACCGAACATTCAAAGAAGAACTAATACCCATTCTCCTCAAACTATTTCAAAAAATTCGAGAAGGAAGACTTCCAAACTCGTTTTATGAAGCCAGCAAAATTTTAATTCCAAAACCAGAAAAAGACACAACAAAGAAAGAGAACTACAGGCCAATATGCCTGATGAACATAGACACCAAAATCCTGAACAAAATACTAGCAAATCGGATCCAGCAATACACCAAAAAAAATTATCCACCATGACCAAGTGGGATTCATCTCAGGGACGCAAGGCTGGTACAATATTCACAAATCCATAAATGTGATACACCACATAAATAAAATGAAGAATAAAAACCACATGATAATATCAATAGATGCTGAAAAAGCCTTCAACAAAATCCAGCATCCTTTTCTGATAAAAATGCTCAGCAGTGTGGGAATAGAGGGATCATATCTAGACATAATAAAGCCCATATATGAAAGACCTACAGCCAATATCATACTCAATGGGCAAAAACTAAAAGCATTTCCCTTAAGAACAGCAACAAGGCAAGGATGCCCACTTTCGCCACTCCTATTTAACATAGTACTGGAAGTCTTAGGCACAGCAATCAGACAGGAAGAAAAAATAAAAGGGATTCAAATTGGAAAGGAGGAGGTGAAATTGTCATTATTTGCAGATGACATGATACTATACATAGAAAACCCTAAAGACTCCACCAAAAGTTTACTAGACTTAATAAATGAATTTGGCAAAGTAGCAGGATACAAAATTAATGTCAAGAAATCGATGGCATTCTTATACACCAATGATGAACTCACAGAAAGAGAAACTAAGAAAACAATCCCATTTACCATTGCGGCAAAAAAATTAAGATACCTAGGAATAAACTTAACCAAAGAAATAAATGACCTCTTCGCAGAAAAGTCATTGAAAAAAGAAAGAGGAAGATATAAAAAAGTGGAAGCACATACCCTGTTCATGGATTGGGAGAATTAACATCATTAAAATGTCCATATTACCCAAAGCAATCTATAGATTCAACACAATCCCCATCAAAATACCAATGACATACTTCACAGAATTAGAACAATTACTTCAAAAGTTCATATGGAACCAGAAAAGGCCTCGAATAGCCACAGCAATCTTGAAAAGGAAGAACAAAGTTGGAGGGATCACAATACCAGATTTCAGGTTATACTACAAAGCTACTGTAATCAAAACAGCCTGGTACTGGCACAAGAACAGGCATATAGACCAGTGGAACAGAACAGAGAATCCAGAAATGGACCCAAGGCAATATGCTCAATTAATATTTGACAAAGGTGGCAAGAGCATACAGTGGAGTAAGGACAGCCTCTTTAATAAATGGTGCTGGGAAAATTGGACAGCTACTTGCAGAAAAATGAAACCAGACCATCAACTTACACCCTACACAAGAATAAACTCAAAATGGATAAAACACTTAAATGTAACTCATGAATCCATAAAAATCCTAGAAGAGACTGTAGGCAACAAAATTTCAGACATCATACGCAGCAGAATTTTTACTGACACATCACCTAAGGCAATAGAAACAAAGGAGAAAATGAACACATGGGACTCCATCAAACTCAAAAGCTTCTGCACAGCGAAAGATGCAATCATCAAAATGGAAAGGCTACCCACTGTATCGGAGAGCATAATTGCCAATGATATATCAGATAAGGGGTTAATTTCCAATACATATAGAGTGCTCATACAACTCCACTAAAGGAAGACAAAGAATCCAATTAAAAAATGGGCAGAGGAACTAAATAGACACCTCTCCAAACAGGACATACAAATGGCTAAGAGACATGAAGAAATGCTGAACATCACTAATCATCAGGGAGATGCAAATTAAAACAACAATGAGGTGTCACCTCACACCTGTCAGAATGGCCGCCATCAACAAATCATCAAACAACAAGTGTTGGCGAGGGTGTGGAGAAAAGGGGACTCTAGTACACTGCTGGTGGGAATGCAGACTAGTGCAGCCACTATGGAAAACAATATGGTGCTACCTCAAAAAGTTAAAAATTGATCTTCCATTTGACCCAGTGATCCCACTTCTAGGAATATACTCTAAGAAGCCTGAAACACCAATTCGAAAGAATATATGTATCCCCATGTTTGTAGCAGCACTATTTACAATCGCTAAGATCTGGAAACAGCCCAAGTGTCCATAAGTAGACGAATGGATAAAAAAGCTGTGGTACATATACACAATGGAGTGCTACGCAGCTGTAAGAAAGAAAGATCTCTTATCCTTTGAGACGACATGGAGGGACCTTGAAAGTATCATCCTAAGTGAAACAAGCCAAACAGAGAAAGACAAGTTTCATATGATCTCACTTATTTGTGGAATATAATGAACATAGCAGTCTGAGGAATGGGGTAGTCCCAGAGATGCAGAAGTGGGGTACAGACTGACAATCCCATAAAGAGGGGGGTGTTGGGGGGAGATAAACCACAGAACTTATATGCATGTATGCATGAACAGTGGACATGGACAACAAACTGGGGACAGGGCGGGGAGGGAGGGGGGAATCATTGGGGGAAAAAGGGTAAACATATGTAAAAAATTAATAAACTAAAAAAAAAAAAGCCTTACTCATTATTTCTAATTCTCTGTTACTTCTAACTTCCTTTCAGGATCTGGCTGAACCAGTGATTCACTTCCCCCTTTTATTTTTAAGGTTTTTACTTTTCCATGAAGTGCGCACCTCTTCCCCGCTGTCTTGCTTTGTGTGGTGTGCATGAGGGCTACCACTTCCAGTTTCAGGTCTCTACTAAGCTTGCATCTGTAACGCCCTAACGCGTCACTGGTGATGCTCTGTTCGAGGCTTTGCCACCGTAAGACATTTAGAAGGAGGGAGTCCCATCACTCAACAGAAGGCATTTACTATTTTTTATATCTTGCCCTTACAATACATACCTCACATCAACATTCTATCTTGAACTTAGACTGGGTCCTTTAATGAGGATGGCATGGGTGAGAATAGTCATAATCCTCAGCAACAATGATTTCCTCATAGAGTCATATTCTTGGAGGACATAGAATCTCAAATTCACAATAGAAAAATGTCTCCCCTTCTTTTAGCTTAAGCACATCGCTTACCTTAAAGTATAAGTTTTGTCAAATAAATTGTATTTATATTTCCTGACCTTTCTCTAGCTCATGACTTGAGAAGCAGACATAATGGGACATGCACACACATGAGAGAGAGAGAAAGAGGGGGAGAGAGAGAGAGAGAGAGAGAAACACACAGGTTAAAAAACGAACACAGCCAGCCTCCCAGAAGCACTCTGTGTGCACCTTCTAAGTATCAACATTTCCCTTAATGGAAAAATATTACTCTGAAAATGTGAAAATTATTTTCTTATGTATTCATAGTTTTAAATTTTATATAAATAAAATTTTATTTATTGGTTTAGTTTCTTTCTTTTGATAAATATTTTATATAATTCACCATTTTTTTATGTGTTGGGATGCACACCCATTAGGATGGTTATGATAAAATATTCAGAAAATATCAAGTGTTGGTGTGGACGTAGGAACGTCCTGTACATTGCTGATGGAAATGTAGACTAGCCCAGTGACTGTAGAAAACAGTATGGGGGTTCTTCAAAAAATTAAAAATAGAATTGTCATGTGATTCAGCAGTTGGGGATAAATATATATAGAATTGAAAACTGACTGGAACAAATATTTGTACACCAATATTTACAGCGGTATTATTCACAATAGCCAAAGATAGAAACAATTCCAATGTATATTGATGGATAAACAAACTGGTATTCACACACAATGAAATATTATTCAGCCTCATAAAGAAAGGAAGTTCTGGTACGTGCAACAACACGAATGGTCAGCTTTACTTGGGCAAAGCGTAGAATGGTGGTTGTCAGGGGCTGGAGGGAGGATGGGATGGAACTGTTGTTCAACAGGTGCCGATTTCAGTTTGAAGTGATAAGGTTTTGGAAGTGGATGGTGGTGATGAGCGCCCAATAGTGTGGCTGCACTTGCTGTCACTGAATCACACACTTAAACATGGCTACAATGGCAGCTTTTATGTTATCCATATTTTACCATAATAAAATAAGAAAGCAAGCAAGAAAGGTAAGAATGCTAATACCAGGAGCTGTGTACAGACGCATTGGCAGAAAGCATGTTCAGCGTGGACTAAACTTGGTTCCCAGAGTCTGGGCATGGGGATGAGAGTTTCAGGCCCCGACCGCAGAAACCCTGCTCCCCGTGAAAGCACGTCTGGGCTTACTGCGTGTCAGCACCAGTCTCAGTGTTTGACATGCATTACCTCCTGGGTCCTCTCAACAGCCTCTTTTGTGTTTACTACAGAATTACATTCTATATAAACTGGAAATATTGTGGTATTACTATATTATTAAAATCTCAGTTAATCTACAAAGTCTCATACAATAAAAGCCACTCAAATTGTTGTCAATAAACATAATTTATGAGCTTGAGCACGGAGTGAATTCACATTGTATTTATACTATTGTGAAATGGAGGTGCCTGCCGGGAAGAGGCCCTTCAGCCAGTCACTGACCTTCATCTCTCCTCTCTCACTGACATTAACCAAACGAGCAAAGTGTGGACACTCCCTAAGATACACGCTGTAGTAGCTCACATTACTGTTCTCACGTCTGACTTCTGTCTCTTCTCAGTCTACAGAGCTTCCATCCGATCTGGGGAAGAACGGGAGGAAACCTCTCAGATCATTCTGCATTTGTCACAAATCTAATACTTACGGTGAAATTTTCACTTTTTGTTCCCCAAATCCAATTTTTGTGTTTAAAATACTTTATTTCAATTTTTGTCTTTTCCAAAATAGATTTTTGAATTCTATTTTAAGATTAAAAACCCAAACATTGTCCCTTCCCCATATTTTGCATTTTAGGTATAAAAACCATTACACTGAGGGAGAAAGTCTGTGCTGTCCACACTGAAACCTAAGTGGGTAAGGAGACAGAACACACGGAAGTACAGAAGGCAAGAAAACGTTTACTGTGTTACAGTATCATTTGGCATTTTGTGGGTTACTGGCACGACCGGACAAAGAGGTTAAGTGGGCTGAGGTACCTGCTAACATTCCAACAGGAGCTTTCTCGTTCCTATATACGAGCTGAACCAGCCCCAGCAAAAGACAGGGAAAATGCTTACACCAAAGATACCTCCAAAAGAGATCCATTTTTTTCAGCACAGATATTGAAGTAGGGTGACGAAGAACCAGGTGGCTGGGTGGGATGGCCCAGGTCTTTCTGTGGAAGGTAAGAAATCAATAGAAGTCTGAGTTGAAGAATTCATAAGGGTCAGTGACCTCTGAAGGAAAAATTGGCCACAAATTCCACCACGCAGCGAGGTGAGGCGGCTGTGGAAGGAGCTGTAGGTCGATGTGGGACAGGAAGCAGGTCTAGGTCCTATATCAAGGCCAAGACAGGGAGCTGGAGACTGAACCATTCTTCGTCTTTCTTGTAAAGACTGTTACCTGAAACAGGAAACAGCATGAGATGGGTGCGTCCTCTGTTCCTGTCTGAGGTCAACCTGTTCTCCAATTTGCGCACAATTTTTCAAACACATGTCTGTGTCCTGGGTGCCAATCCTCCCCCTCGGCTTCACTGCTTGTGGTGACATCGTCCAGATCTGACCCACCTGGTTCTTACCTTCCCATTTTCTAGGCTGTGACTCATGGCGCCCTTTGGTGTCTGGAGGCGCCACCTGGGCGCAGGCCCTGGGTGATGAGGACGGTGCCCACCACGATGCCCACGAGGCCCACGGCCAGCCCCAGCGCGCAGACCGCATCTCCGTCAGCTCTGACGTGGGGGCCGGAATCTCGGGGTCTGAGGAAAAAGGAGTGACAGGGTCAAAGGGCACTGTGTGTAGGGCGTCTGTATGAGGACGGTGTGTGTGTTTGGAAATGCACAGGACACCTGGACTTTGGGAGAACAGTCTCGTCACTATCAGAAAACTTTGCAGTTGTGGGAAATAAACCTGAGGCCCTGAGGGTTAAGGGCTCTGAGGCCAGACGGTGTGGACTTGGGCTAGACTGGGAGGGTTTACAGAAAAGATGGGGTGTAGACACACCCCAGTGCTTGAGGAGCGGCTCCTCCAGGCCCCAGTGTGCCACCCTGCAGTCATAGGGAACAAACATGAGGCGACTGAGTTTGAGAAAAAAGTGGTCACTCTTGGGGTAGAAGGTGGTCTCGGCAACGCCTCCTGCAACTGCGTGCCCATCGCAGAACCACTGACGCCGACCACAGGAGGAAAGATGTCCACCAGACAGATGAGCGTGTTGGGAACACCCAGGGCCACGGGAAATCTGGGAAACACGCTCACTTCAGGAATTTCTACAATGAAGACAAAACACTGATTTGAATTTGTGACAACTGTGTCCTGAGTTTCCTGACTTGTTTGGGGAGCCCACCCATTCCCAATTCCCAGCTGTTAGTGAGATATGTCCTGTCTTTTCTGACTCATTTTACAGTAAGCAACAGCTCCCCCCTTTTCCCACCCATGTTTTAGATAATTTATTTCATTATTTCTTTTTTTACAGGCAGGACTGTCCAAAACTTCTACCTTGATTTTTTTGTCTTCTGAATGAGGAAGCTTAATGTGATTTATGATGACCTCAGAAGCATGCTATCACCTTCATCTGCAGACTCTGAACCGTCCTCTCCTTCTGAATCACTAGGAAACTTAGAAAACTTTCCTCTCTTTGGGAATCCACAGGGCACAGTGTGCATATGTACGCGTGTGTGCATGCGTGTGTGCACACATGTACACACTTCTTAGGCCAAGAGGTGAACATCCTCTTATTGGATTACAAGGAGAATCTTATAGTACCAAAAAGGAAGGATACTTCCTTTTAAATGGATATGATAGATTGGATATGATTAAACGGATATGATAGAGACAGAGTATTTGTGAGAACGTGAAATGCAGAGGTGGAGGAGTTTATAGTATACTGGGAAGAGCAGCTCTTCCAGGGACAAGGAGCTGAGACCCAGGGTGTGCAGTAGATGCAGTGAAGAGAGACAGAAGTGTGGACACTTACCATTGGTGGCAGGTGTAGTTGGAGTCTTTTATCAAGATATCCAAATTATTTTTTGCCACAATAATGTTTCGCAGGGCATCCTGAATTTTAAACGTGGTGTAATTGCTAAATTCAGGCAGATGCCACACAGTTTCCCTTTTTTCCAGGTCCACATAGAACAGCTCATCTCCATCAAATTCATATGTAAACTGGCCAAAGGTGCCATTCGTCTGGTAGACATTTGTGCCGTACGTGCCCACGTGGTCGGCTGGTGAGCGGTCATTCCAGACCAAGAAGGTGCGAGAGGGAAGGGAGAATGTAGAGGAAGGGGAGAGTTTATTACACAAAAACACAAGCAACTCTGTTCCGCAAAGTGTAGGTGTCTACCGCGCATGGTCTGCTGTCAGACCCCATTTCTGTTTTATGTATTTTAGGATTATCTAGAGGAAAGTTCTTAAAATATCACTTAACTATTTTCATGTACATATTTTGTTTTTCCTGTGATAATGTATCCCCCAGAGGCACTGGGATGCTATGTCTTGTCCTGATAGAGTCATGGCACACAGTAAGCATTCAGTAATATTTGTTCAATAAAAATAAATTATATACACTTAATTCTTAAGCTTATCTTTAATCATTTAATCTCCCCATACTGTCTTACCTTTTCATAGCATTTATCTTATTCAAACACAATATGGCATTTATTTACTTATTAAATACATTTTTAAAATGATCTGTCTCTTATTGAAAGAAGTGAGTTCTTTATATAAGAACCTTGGTTTATGCTAAGCACCAAAAGAGTGCTTTAGAGCTCACTCAGTGTCTGTTGAACTAATGAGTCATGTTTGGCAAATGTTTTGGAGATTCATTGAATTTTATTTCTCTTCTACTTTCCTTTGTTTGGTGTCTTTCTGTAGGTTTCGGCCACGGTTGTCCCTGCCAGGACAAAGCGGCACAGAGGCTGGACGGGCGCCTGAGTGCGGGGAGTGAGCCCCAGGCCGTGGAGAGCAAACGGAGAGCAGAGGGCTGAGCCGAGTGAACCTGCTCTTGGCTCTCGAGGGCGTCACTGCCTAGAGGGGACGGGGTTCCTGAGCTGACACTAATCTAGTTGAAGTTCCTAGGGTTTCCTTCAGACATCATCCCAACTTCATGGGACACACAGATGTGAAGTGACACTTATAATAATCATGCGATACCCTGGCATTTATATAGTTTGTCATGTTTTAAAATACACATCTGCATACTTATTTTATTTGATCATATGTTCCTTAGAACAATGAGCCAATCAATTATTTTTGCATATGAGGAATCTGAAGATCAATGGAATTAAGTGACCTGCTTAATGTCATCCAGTTAATTAATTTTATTTTTCCAATTGCAATTATTGTAAATAAAATCTGTTGTCCTCGTTTTCTGAGCCCAAATCTGGAAAGTATAAATTATATTGAAAACAAAGAAAACAACACTTTACATGTAGCACAACAAATTTATGGAGACAGTTACTCTAAGAAATCGAACTGGTAAAATAAAGTAACTACTAGCGCTGGAAAGGGCTCCGGGCGGGTAGAAGGGGTGGGCTCACACACTGCTACTAAAGGAGCAGTGTGTTTGGAGAAACCCCTCTAGCATTAGGAGCTGCCGTAAACTAAGGCCACAACCACCTTCAGGCTCTATTGGTTGGTTCTGACGTTAGAAAGAGAACAAGGCCTTTGGGGGACACTGCAATCACACGGGGACAGTGTGAATTTACTTTAATCTACAAACTGGGCATAGATTTTGGGCTGGGAATTTGGTTTCTGGGAGGGAAATAAGCATAAGAATTCAGAAGAAGGGAACTGGGGTTTCACAGACCATCAAGTCTAAACAAACTCACTCACTGTTCCTACAGTTCCTTTCCATACTCGAGGTCCACACCCCACCTGCACACTCCCATGATGTTTTCATCTGCACAGGCGCTCGTCACGGTGGTCAGAGTGAGGGCCCCTAGAATCAGAGCCATCGTCCTCCAAGGGTGTCCCCAGAAGTGGGCTTTCCGAGTGGAGCAGAGATGAAACCACGCAAAGAAACGGTCTAGACGGGAGACGAGGGGAAGGAGGCGCTAGGGCAGCCCGCACCCGTCTGCAGCATCGGCCCTCGGCCCATCAGAGGACTTCCCTGCGCTGACACTCAGTTGCCAATTGAAGCATCTTTGTGAAGAGACCTGGAGGACTCTGGAAAATACCCTCATTTTGAATTATCTAGGGGCACAGATTCATGGGAGCAGAGGGATGTTTGTCTATAGATGGAGGAAGAGGGGAAAACAGAAACCTCTGTCCTCTCTGACAGAATGTGTGTGGGGAGGGTGTACACTTGGAGGCTGCCGGGTGACCTCATCGGTGGTCACTGTGCAGGGTCTTTTGCACTAATGTTAGTTGTCCTGCCTGTGGGGAGTGTGTGCCCCGCCCACTTCGCGTCCCTCCACACCTACTGGGTTTGAGGTGACTGGACCCAGGAGAAACACAATAGACAAAAATTCTGGTTTTGGGGAGCTTCCTTTCTGAATTTTGGATCAGCTCTGTTCTCAAAAAGATCTCCACTAGTAGGAACCAATTAATATTTTTTTCTCTACTTTTGTACTCCTAATTAAGCAAGTTCTTCACTCATCTTCTCAAAAGCAACAAAATTTTATTTTATTTTAAATCTTCACCTGAGAATATTTTTTCTTTTATCCTCAGATAGAGTGGGATGGAGGGGAGAAAGAGAGAGATGAGGAGAGAGAGAGAGAGGGAAAGAGAGAGGGAGAGAGAGAGGAGAGAAACACCGATGTGAGAGGGACACATCGATTGATTGCCTCCCGCAGGACACTCACCAGGGCCAGGGACTGAACTGCAACCGAGGTACGTGCCCTTGACCAGAATTGAACCAGGGACTCTTTGGTCTGCAGGCTGATGCTCTAACCGTTGAGCCAAACTGGCCAGGGCTAGCAGGCTAATTTTTAAGTTGATAATTTATATGGCCTGTAAATGATGTTATAAAC
The DNA here is from genome assembly GCF_014108415.1 of Molossus molossus. Taxonomy (NCBI): domain Eukaryota; kingdom Metazoa; phylum Chordata; class Mammalia; order Chiroptera; family Molossidae; genus Molossus; species Molossus molossus. The sequence continues at coordinate 111,848 of NW_023425384.1, read as the reverse complement.
ATCCAAATTTCCCTTGGCAGAAGAGGGTCCCCACCTGATTGTAGGGCTGTGACATCGTGTGAAGTTCCCACAGTGACAGCGTGCCCTGTTCTTCCTGGCATCTCTGCTCCACGTGCTTCCTGTGGTCTGCGTTTGGTGCTCTGTCTGAACTGAAGTCTGTGAGCACGAGGCGCGTCCAGGAGAACTGTCCCTGTTAACTGGGGACTCCCAGGTCCTGGGGCTCACACGCGTGCGGAGCTGGCCCTAGCATGATTGGTGTAGAGAACTGAAGCTACTGATGGTCTCATGTTTTCTGTTCCCTCTGACATGTGCCTCTGTGAACTTGGCGGTGTTTTCTGGTTCTATTTAGAATCTTCTCCCTTTACCAAGAAGCCTCCAACTTTCTGCACACAATACAGGTTTTTCCTCATATCATTTTAACCTATATTGCAGCATGTAGAAATGTCTTGAGATCCTAACAGCAGACTGAACACTTTGTTTGCAGTGACATTAGATTTCACCCATAATTATCTTTTTATTCATTTAGTAGGCTGGAGATTTAAATGCATAGGGTCGGAACGCCGTCAAACAGCGAGAGCCCGGTTTCAGAGGTCGGATGGGATGAAGGGAAACCCGGCAAGGTCCTGCTGCCATTCTTCTAGTTGTTACACATTTAACCACTTCTTCGTGGCTTCTGAGCCCAGAACAGTAGCTTTACACTTCATAACACAAAATTATTAGTAAGTTGACTAAAATAAAATGAATGAGTATGAAATTAACCACATAAAATCTCCTTTTGTCTGATAAGGTAAAAAAAAAGTGTTTCTTGGTGTGGCGGCCACGGCGTCTGGGCAGTGGACGCTGCGGAGTCGGAGTCAGGAATGAATGCAGGTATTTCCAGAGAATGACCACGACCTCTTCAGTGGAAGGTGAACAGCACTTGGTGATTATGGGTAGGAAGACCTGACTCTCCATTCCTGAGAAGAAGCGACCTTTAAAGAACAGGATTAATTTAGTTCTCAGTGGAGAACTAAAGGAACCTCCAAAAGGAGCTCATTTTCTTGCCAGAAGTCTGGATGATGCCTTAAAACTTATTGAGGAACCAGAATTAGCAAATAAAGTGGACACGGTTTGGACAGTGGGAGGCAGTTCCGTTTATAAGGGAGCCATGGACACACCAGACCATCTTCGACGGTCTGTGACAAGGATCATGCAGGAGTTTGAAAGTGACACTTTTTTTTTTTTTTTTTTTTTCCGGAAATTGATTTGGAGAAATATAAACTTCACCCAGAATACCCAGGCGTTCTTCCTGACGTCCGGGAGGAGGAAGGCATTAAGTACAAATTTGAAGTATATGAAAAGAACAAGTAATGTGAAGGTGTTTTCTGATTCATTTCAAGTTGTTTCCCATCCCCTCCAAACAATTAATGTATTTAACATTAGAGAAAGAGACTTCTATTGACTCTAAAAATAAAAAATAAAAGTGTTTTTTTGTAATTTAGTGGAAGAAGAAGCACTGTTATATAATGTAAACATTTCCAATGATTTTTAGCATTTGGAAATATTTGGAAGCATATTTTAGAAAGTTTTATTTAATTTAGAATGTTGTAGTTAAATTGAATATTATGTTAAATTATTACTGTTTGCTCAGTGAGGGTTTTCTGAGACCTCCTGTAACAGCACTCAAGTTACTATGTTGATACAGTAAAAGTCTACATTTTTAACATGCTTTAACATTTAAGTTTATCATTAGTTTTATTATTAGTTCCAGGACCTCTTTGTAGTCACAAAATCTACCACTGTTGAAGTTCTATCCTAACAACAGAGGCTGGAGGGAACTTTTTTTAACCATAAAATTTTATATATGCCAAGAATTAAGTACTAGGCAAATATAGAAATTAAAATAGTAAAATCATTGACTAATAACACAAAACATGCTTTTCCTCTTCTAGATGAAAAATACACAGTGTTTACATTGCCACAGAAAAATTAAAATCATGGCTGGTCTTTAAAGGTTTCCAAAGAAAACGAACATTTAACATTAAATAACATTGTTTTTAAATTGAGTTCAGTGTATAGTACATCATCTCTAACTGTCCTCCAGGACTAACTTCACGCCAATACTAACTCGGTCCCTAAATAAGGCACCTTGAGATCTAATCCAGTAGTTCTGGAGCCGCAGGGTAGAGCCAGTAGGAGATCAAGTTCAATGCTTAGTCCCCACATCTCCACTCCATCAGAATCTCTGGTGATGGGCTCAGAATCAGTATTTTCTTTCTTTCTTTCTCTTCTTTCTTTCTTTCTTTCTTTCTTTCTTTCTTTCTTTCTTTCTTTCTTTCTTTCTTTCTTTCTTTCTCTCTCTCTCTCTCTCTCTCTCTCTCTTTCCTTCCTTTCTTTCATTTCTCACCCTAAGATATTTTTGCATTTATCTTCAGATAGAGTGGGAGGGAAAGGGGGGGTGGAGAGAAACACAGACGTGAGAGAGACACATCAACTGGTTGCCACCCACACGACCCAACCAGGGCCGAGGACAAACTGCAACCGGGGTACCCGCCCTTAGCAGGAACTGAACCCTGGTCTCTCTGGTCCACAGGCGGACACTCTAACCACTGAGCCAAACCGGCCAGGACAGAATCAGTATTTTTAAATAGCTCCCGGGTGAAGATGATGGGTTGAGAACCAGTGGTGTAGCACCAGACATCCATCTTCTAGACGAGAACACAGCCTAAAGAAGCACATTCCCTGAAGTGAGTGATTAGGCAGCCGTGAGGGCGCTTTCTCCGGGCCTTCTGATCCCCAACGCGGAGTGAACTGTGGAACCGGCCCTTGCTCCTCACTGCCCTCCCGGTGATTTGACCCCTCTCCCAATTCCAGCTGTTTACTTTCGGAAAGCCAACTATATCATCATTACCTCTACTTCACTTCCTCTTCTTCTGGTATGTTCTGAAAACAACACAACTCTCCCAAGATTTTGGAGTGAACCTGATGTATTCGTCCGAGTTCCCCAGGGAAACAAAAGCGATGCAGGTGGAGGGACTTAGTGCACGACGCTAACAAGGAAGGCTGCAAGGAAGGCTGCAAGGAAGGCTGCAGGGAAGGCTGCAGGGAAGGCTGCAGGGAAGGCTGCAGGGAAGGCTGCAGGAAGGCTGCAGGGAAGGCTGCGGGAAGGCTGCAGGGAAGGCTGCAGGGAAGGCTGCAGGGAAGGCTGCAGGGAAGGCTGCAGGGAAAGCTGCAGGGAAGGCTGCAGGGAAGGCTGCAGGGAAGGCTGCAGGGAAGGCTGCAAGGAAGCGCTCGACTTCGGACCATTCATGGACGTCGGTTAACCCAGCATTCCTATCTGTGAAATGAAAATGGCAAGTCTTACCTGGTAACTTATTAATATTCTACAGCTAAATTATATATGTAAGTGTAGTTATTGAATTATTTGGCATAGATTATTCAAAATATCCCCTTTTATCCTTTTAATGTCTGCAGGATCTACAGTGCTAGCCCCTCCCTCATTCTCTTAGTGCTAATTTTCTTTCTCTTCTTCTCCTGGTTAGTGTTCCTGTGGGCCAGCGGAGAGGCGCTGTGGGAGCCCATTTCCGGTGTCGGGGTGGCATGTGTCCCCGCCGGCCAGCCTGCACCTCGCTCGGGGGCCCTTGGCCCATCCCCCCATGTCCAAGGTGGCGAATGTCAAGTATGAGCTTAATTTCAGAGGAGGCGGTTCTTTGCAATAAGGTCGCATGGTAGGAACGGGCTAGTTGGCGTGGCCTGTGCCACCAGCGCCCTGACAGCGGCCTGAGTGGGGACTGGCTTTGGTGGCTGCTGCTGAAGGCAAACCGGAGACACAATGGATCTTCAACATGGCAGTCCCTGCATGAAGACGCCAACTGTTGTTCCAGCAAAGATTACCGTCACTGCGAACTCCAGCCTTGTGGTTATCACAGCAGGTGCATGCCAGGAAAGGGGAGAAATGCACCTTCATTTAGTCCAGTGACATGTGGCACCTTTGATTTAATGATTTTACTATTACCCAATACGATCTCCACTGCAAGCTGATTGTAGTTTCCAATCCAGCGGATACTTAACTTACGTGGCCAGGAAGTTGAGTGAAATTCCCCCAAACTGTGCTATTGGAAGTGGTTGTAATCTGGATACTGCCTGTGTTTCTGCTTGTTTGTTTGTTTGATTGGGAAAAGGCTTGGTATCCACTCTGGAAGCTGCCATGGGTGGGTCCTTGGACAGCCCGAAGACTCCCGTGTTCCTGTGTGGCGTGGAGTGACCGCTGGTGTCCCTCTGAAGGATCAGAACTCAGGTCTAGGACTGGTCAAGTCCTGAGCAGTGGAAAATGTCCACGAAGATGTGATTGTCAACGCCTGTGAAATTGTTAAAGTGAAAGTTACCCTTCGTGGGCCACTGGCCTTTCTGCAGCTGATTTAACAGAAAGTATTTTGAAGACTCTTAGGAGAGTGCCTCCATTTTCCACCATAATTAGTGGTCTCTGTGGAATAAATGAAGAAGTATCCCTCCACATTCCTTGTATTCCAAGAGAGGATGCTATTGAAGACCTTCTAAAGGTCAAGCTGACCCCTAGTGAAGAAGCTGGTCTGAAGAACAGTGCAGAAACACTTTGGGAGATTCTAAAACTAAATTATATATGTATGTATGACTATTAAAACTGTCATTCTGAAGTCATTGAAGAAACAGTAGTTATGGGGTTGTATATGTCAATTTTTTGAATGAACTTAGATTCCTGAAAGTTGGAAGCAGGAAAAGGGTGACTCCCCTGTTTATTTGGCCTCCTAGCTCTTCTGTTTAGCACCCAGATTTCCCTTCAATATTCCTAAGTGGCTGCATCAGTGGTGAACCAGCACTTACCTTGCAGATACGTGCAGTTAACATCTGCTCCTAAAGGATGGTGGATGCAGGTGTTTATTATGTTACAGAAAGTGATTCTTTTCATTAGGTGTGTGTTAATTCTTTCATTCTGCCTGGCTTATGTATTATTTCATTTATTTATGTACTATTTTTAAAAAGTTGCAGTCTTAAAAAAAAACCATTTTGGTTTTCTCTTTCGTTGACATCTGCTTTTATTTTTATTCCTTTTTTCTTCTACTTTCTTTAGGTTTACTTTGTTTTAGTCTATCTACCTTCTCGAGTTAGAAGCTTCAGATCACTGATTTAAACTTTCCTGCAGTTATAGTATATATGTTTAAAAGAATTTTCCTTCAAGCACTACTTTAGCTGTATTTCATGCATTTTGATATGTTGTGCTTTTCAATCACTCAGTTAAATGTTTTCTAATTATGTTTGTAATATTGTTTTTGACCTATGACATTTAAAAGTGTGTTGATTAACCCTGGCCTGTTTGGCTCAGTGGTTGAGCGACGGCCTGTGGACCAGAGAGTCCTGGGTTCAGTTCCCACTGGGGGCACGTACCACAAAAAGAAAAGAAAAGAAAAGTGTGTTGATTAATTTTTATATATTTGGGGCATTACCTAGTTATTTTGGTTATTTCTAATTCAGTTGAAATTATTTTTGTCAAAAGACATATTCTTTGTAATTTAAGTACTGCTAAACCTTCAGCGTGTCCGTCACCTTGAAGTTCCGTGCACACTGGGACAGAGCGTGTTACCAGCACGCAGTGTACTGCCCTACAGGGGTCAGGGAGGTTGCTTTGATTACCAGTGCCGTCCGATCCTTCAGTATATTTACTGCATCTTTAGTTTATTTTACCAATTATCAAGAGAAGCATTTTAAAATCTCTAATTATGGTTGCAAATTTATCCATTTGTGCTTTTATTTCTGTCAACTTCTGCATCATTTATTTAAAAGTCAGATTATTAGGTGCATACATTAGTAGAAATATGTTTCTTTAAAAAATTATTAACCATCCCCTTAACATGGACATTTCCTCTGTTATTTCCGGAAAAACTTCTTTGATGAAAACTATCTTGTTTGTTATTAATATGACCATGCTATCTTTACTGTGATTTTAGTTTTCTGTGGCATGCATTCTTTCTTCGGTTATTTCTTACCTAGCTGAGTGAAGAGCATTCTTGAACACATTCTTATTTTCTATTATTATCTTGCATTTTGTCTTCCTTGGCTCTAGAGTTAGTCACATCTCCAAGGAGCTCTGCTTTTTAAAATTTTTTTATTTAAAGAGGGAATAACATTTAGAAAGCAAGGTTTGTGTGCGAGGTGTACTCACTGCTGTTGGGAGGTGAGAAATCTCATGTAGTCATATGCACGTCTACAACTGTTTCTACAGCTACCTACTTATGTTACAAACCACACAACTACACAGTCTTCCTCTAACACAGCCTGTGAAGTCTAAGTAAACAAGTGATCAGAAAACTATTTGAAAGCATTGGAGATTATTGAAAGCAGACAGTAAATGGGGAGATGATTACAAGAAAAGAGGCACAAACTAGGTGAGCTCAACTTCTGTTCAGCTCTTCCCCTGAGGTCACACCTGGTTTAAAGTAGAAGACGGGAGAACAGAGCAAAAACATGATCTTATCGGGATGAGAAGATAGAGGTCAGAATTTGGAGCTGAAAGAATTGGTTGAAATTGAGGAGAAAATCACAAAGATAATGAAGACTCAAAGAGAGAATCCTGTTTCACATTCCTTTCAAATGCAGTTTGGACTTTAATCTGTAGTATTCCTCTTTTCTGGGATTTTCCACTCAAGTTCCACAAATCTTTAAGACCAAGTTCTGACATCTCTCAACTCAACTGCCATTAGAAGAGATGAACTGAAAATACCAACAAAGGCAAGTAAAGAGGAATAAAAAAGGATAAATAGAGTAAAAAATAAAAGAAGGTGGTAGACTTAAATTCCACCACACTGATGATTACAGTAAATGTATAGCCTCAAACACTCTAATTAAAAAACAAAAATTGCTAGATTGGATTAAAAAACAAGACTATGATGCTCACAATAAAAGCATTTTAAGACATAGGTTAGAAGTAAAAGGATGGAAAAGATGCACTAATAAGAAAGCTGGAGTGGCTACATTAATATCAGGCAAAGACAGCTTCATAAATAATAAATGTTATCAGAGATGAAGAGAGACAATTCATAATGAAAGTGTCAATACAACAAAAAGACAAATAATCCTAAGTGTGTATGTATCAACAATTGGTGTGTGTGTATAAATTTTAAAATTCACATGGAAAATATACCAAAATATACTACATATTTTGAAACATATAAATCAATTTAAGTAAACTTAAAAGATAATGGTAAAATTGGGCAAAATAATCAAAAACAGTCATCTAAAGACTCTGGAAATTGTGCAAAGGCATAGCAATGGAGACGCATTTAGTCAAGAGACTCTACACCGGATTCTAATAGAAACAGAACAAGTTTCCAGCATCATGGTCAGAGGTTACTGCAGCTGGTGGTGCAGAACTCGCACCTACGTGAGCAGGCAGTCCATGCCACGTGGCAGCTCCTCTGCGTGGCTACAGGGAGCAGGCATTATTTGAAAAAGAGCATTAAAAAAACCGCACACAAAATAAAACAATGCTGTGGGGTGTTATAAAAAAAAAAAAAAACAGCAGAGATCTCAGGGTCAAATAATCAGGGATGGTTGTTATCTCAACTGGCTTGAGGTCATATGCTGATTGGGGGAAGTCAGAAATAAAATAGAAGACCAGTCAGAAGTTTAAGAGGGGGATACAGGGAATGAGCCCAAGAGAACCTTGTAAAAATCCCATATACCTTTGGTGGTCTCAAAGAACATGTGCATGAGCTAGGCTATACCTGCTCAGGAGGGGCCACAGAGGGTCCTAAGAAACTATTCATCCCTGGCTGAATGCGAGACCTGGTGAATGCAGAAAGCATAAACTAAGACATATCTGTAAAATAACTCCTGGACTTTGAAAACGTTCTCCAAGTCCCACTCAGATCCAATGGCAAAATGTAGAAGCTTTACTGGTTTAATGTGTTTAAGGAGAACCTCTGATCAATCATTGCTGCTACAGGTTATGATGACCCATGGGTGACCCTAAAAAGTTAGGCTTAAAGATAAAAACAAGATAGCAGAGACAAGGAGGCCATGACAGTGCCCGAGGAAGGCCCAGGCCACCAGGGGAGCAGCCCGTCTTCAGCCTCCAGGAGCCTCTCTGTGATCTGGGCTTGGGAACCAGCCCGGGTCTACCCTGTCGTATAGTGATTAGCTACTTGCTGTGTTCTGCAGGGGACTGGGTGATCAGATGACTTAGCCTCGGAGGTATGACGATGGAACAAGATTTTGCCAGAAAAGAGCATAGAAGGGAATCCTTTGGGAAAAGGATAGTGACTCCTGATTTAACCTGCTGAGCTCCTTTGAAGTGGATGGAATCTGTGGTGCAGGTCACAACTGCCACAGGTCCTGACCTGGCAAGATTGGCCACCTCCACCACAGACTTGCTGTTGCTTCCCTCACAGTCTCATCTATGCACAGATTCTGCCAGCCACAGAGGGCCCTGTGATTACTTTCAGGTCGTCTGTGACACCCAGGCCCCTTCCACTCTCATCTGTCTACCTCCATTCTTGAGAGGGAGGTTCTGGTGTCCCTGGGAAGCCTCTCGGAATAGACAGGTACATTCATCTCCTTTGTGTAGAGTAGGAGAAGCTTTCCACCCAGTGCCCTCGGCCCTGCCTCTGATGGCTCTTGGGCATGGACAAATATTGACCTAAGAGACTAGGGCATGACGAGGTGCGCGGTGGAGAGTCCACCTGGCCCGAGCCACCCTAGTGTCTGTCATTTGTCATCTGTGCTCCTGTTTTCTTTGGAGTTTCTTTCCCACATATATTTGTTCCTAGGGAATAAAAACTGCCATTGGACCTAGAAAAAAAAGGTAAAAACAAGAATTATAAAAGAAACTGAGCAGAGATAGCACAGTCTGCATACTGTGGGAAAATAGACTCCATGGAATTAGACCAAAGAAGTCACTAAAAAAAAAAGAAAGAAAAAAACAAAAAAAAGAAAAAAATAACCAAGAACATTCATTCCTGGAGGGCAGGGAATCAGAATCCAGAGCTAATACAGTACGTTATCTAAAATGTCAATTCTCAATAAAATAAATTACAGACATGTAGAGAAGCAGAATAGTGTTACCAAAAAGTCAACAGATGCTGCCTGCCAGGGGGCCAATGTTGACCAAGAAAAGCCTTCGAACAAGCTATTACAAATATGTTCAAAGAACTAAAACAAATCATGTTTAAATGTTAAAAGAAAGTCTGTGAAAATACTCATTAAATAGAGAATGCCAATAAGGAGAAATTATTACAAAAAATACAAATTCTGGAGTTGAAAAGTGCAGTACCTGAAATAAAAAATTCACCAGAAGCTTAACAATAGATTCAAGCTGGCAGAAGAAATCATCAGTCAACTCGAAGAAAGGTCAATAGGAATTACCCAAGTTGAAGGTTAGAAAGTAGCGTCAGAGACATGTGGGTCCTCACCAAGCATACAAACATCCATGTAATGGAATAGAATGGAAAGGGGTAGAAATAATGGCTGAAAACTCCCCAAAATTGATGAAAAACATTAACCTACATATTTAAGTAGAATAACACAGAGTTTCACACCTACACACATATAATCAAACCTTGAAAACCAAAGGTAAAGAGAAAAATCTTGAAAGCAGTAAAATGACTCAGTCTGTACAAGGCGTCCCGATAATAGTAACAGCTAACTCTCAGAAATAATGGCAGACAGTAGAGAAAGAGTTGGCGTATTTAAAGAGCTGGAAAAATCTGTCAAACAAGAATTCTGTATCCAGTGAAACTATTTTATCTTTAGCTAAAGAAAGATAAAAAATTTGTTGCTAACAAATCTGTCTTAAAAGAAATACTTATGGACCCTGGCTGGTTTGGTTTAGCAGAGAGACCCAGGTTCGGTTCCTGCTAAGGGCATGTACTTTGTTTGCAGTTTGTCCTGGCCCCGGTTGGGGTCATGTGGGTGGCAACTACTTAATGTGTCTCTCTCACGTCGATGTTTCTCTCTCTCTTGTCCTCCTTCTCTCCCTCCCGCTTTATCTGAAGATAAATGTAAAAATGTCCTCGGGTGAGAATAAAAAAAAAAAATTCTTAGGGAAGTTCTTTGGACTAATCCACATGAAGAAACAAAGAACACTGATAAAGGTAATTATAAAAGAGTATATATATATATGATATACACATATTACCTTAAAAACACTTTATTACTGAGGTATAATCAACATACTAAAAGCTATATATATTTAATTCACACAACTTGAGTTTGAAGATAAGTATACATGTGTGAAATCATCACTACAATCTATGCCATAAACATATCCATTATCTCCAAAAGCTTCCTTTGCCCTTTTTATTAATTACTATTATTGTCATTATTGTTTTGATCTACCCTGTTAACACATTTTTAAGTATACAGTGCAGTGCTGTTAACTGTAGACGTATGCTGTACAGTTGATCTCTAGGACTGAGTCATTTTGTAAAACAGAAACTTTGTGCCCTTTGACCCCATTTCCTGCTCCCTTCAGCCCCTGAAAACTGCCACTCTACTCTCTGCTTTCATGAACCGGACCCCCTTAGGTTTCTCATATAAGTGGTGTTACGCAATGCTTGTCTGGTTTGTTTCACTCAGCACCACGCCCTCCACGTTCATCCATGTTGACACAAATGCAGGTTTTCCTCCTTTTCAAAGGTTGAAGGGTATTCCATTGTTTTATTTACCACATTTTATTCATCATTTATCTATCAATAGACATTTAGTTTGCTTCCATGTTGCGGCTATTTGAATAATGCTACAATGAACATGGGAGTGCAGATATCACTTCAAGATCTCAATTTACATTCCTTTGGATATATACACAGAAGAGGAATTGCTAGGTCATAGGGTAGCTCTGTTTTAAATATTTTGAGGAATCTCCTTACTGTTTTCCACAGTGGCCACACCAATCTACATTTCCATCAACAGTGCACAAGGTTTTTATTTTCTGGATATTCTCATCAACACTTGTGGTCTTTGATGTTCTTTTTATAATAGTCATCCTAACTGGTGTGAAGTAATACCTCATTGTGGTTTTGATTTGATTTTTCCTGATAATTAATGGTGTTGAGCACCTTTTCATATATCTGTTGGTTTCCTGTTTAAATTTATTTAAAAGTAAAAAGTAATTATAAAACTGTATTGTTGGTTTTATAACACATACAGTAACATATAAGACAATAATAACACAAAGGAGTTGGGGGCAAGAACAGAGGAAGGAAACAATACTAGATGATAAGTTGAATGCACAAGAAGAAATGAAGAATACCAAAACTGGTAAATATACATGCTTATGTGAAAGATACTTTGAATATGTTTAGCTGCCCCAGCTTGTTTGGCTTAGTGGTTGGAGTTCGGTCCATAGGCGGAAGGGTCTTGGGTTTGATTCCTGGTCAAGGGCAGGTACCTAGGTTGTAGGTTTGATCTCCGCCCTGGTCAGGTTGCGTGTGCCAGACCACCGATCAGTGTCGCTCTCACATTGATGTTTATCTCTCCTTTTTTGAGGTAGGCCTGTAGTGCTATGAACCTCCCTCTCAGAACTGCTTTCGCTGCATCCCTTAGATTTTGTGTTGTTGTGTCTTCATTTTCATCAGTTTTCAGGAAGTTTTTGATTTCTTCCTTGATCTCCTCGGTGACCCATTCATTGTTTAATAACATGCTATTTAGCCTCCATGTGTTCAAATGTCTTTGTATGTTCTTCTTGCAATTGATTTCTAGTTTCATGCCATTGTGATATGAGAAGAAGCTTGATATGATTTCAATCTTCTTGAACTTGTAGAGACTTAGTTTGTGCCCTAACATGTGGTCTATCTTTGAGAATGTCTCATGTGCACTTGAGAAGAATGTGAATTCTGTAGTTTTGGGGTGTGATTCTCTGTAGATATCTATTAAATCCATTTGTTCCAGTGCTTCATTTAGAGGCTCTGTTTCCTTGCTAATTTTTTGTCTAGAGGATCTATCCAGTGATTTCAGCGAGGTGTTGAAGTCCCCTGGTATGATTGTATTGCTATCGATTTCTCCTTTGAAGTCCTCCAGATTTTAAATATATTTTGGTGCTCCTATATTGGGTGCATATATGTTTATCAAGGTTATATCTTCCTGTTGGATAGATCCTTTCAATATTATGTAGTGGCCTTCTTTTTCTCTAGTTATGGCCTTCATTTTGAAATCTATTTGATCAGATATGAGTATTGCTACCCCAGCTTTTTTTTCTTTTCCGTTTGCTTGGAAGATTTTTTTCCATCCCTTCACTTTCAATCTATGTGTGTCTTTTGCTGTGAGGTGGGTCTCTTGTAAAAAACATATAGATGAGTCATGCTTTCTTATGCAATCAGCTACTCTGTGTCTTTTTATGGGAGCATTCAATCCAGTTACATTTAAGGTGATTATTGATATGTACTTATTTATTGCCATTTTTGTTTAGTGTGGTTCTATTTTTCTTCCCATTTCTCCTGCTAATTACAGCAGTCCTTTTAACATTTCTTGCAGTGCTGGTTTGGTGCTACTGTATTCCCTTAGTCTTTTTTAGTCTGGCAAGCTCTTTATTTGACCTTCTATTTTGAATGATATAGCCTTGCTGGGTAGGGTAGTCTTGGATTCAGATCCTTGTTTTTCATGACCTTGATTACTTCATGCCAGTCCCTTCTGGCCTGTAGTGTTTCTTGTGAAAAGTCAGCTGAAAGCCTTATGGTGTTTCCTTTGTAGGATACCTGTTGCTTATCTCTTGCTGCTTTTAGGATTCTTTCTTTGTCTTTAATTTTCGGCAGTTTGATTACTATGTGTCTTGGTGTGGGCCAGTTTGGGTTCTTCTTACTTGGAGTTCTCTGTGCTTCTTGAACATGAATGCCTTCTTCCTTCACCAAACTAGGGAAGTTTTCTGTCACTATTTCTTTGACTATATTCTCTAACCCTTGCTCATTTTCTTCTTCTTTAGGGACTTCTATGATGCGAATATTATTTCGTTTCCAGTTGTCCCACAGTTCTCTTAAGCTGTCTTCCTGTTTTTTAATCATTTTTTCTTTTGGTTTTTTGATTGGTTGATTTTTTCTAGCCTGTCTTCTAATTCACTGATCCGGTCCTCAGCTTCCCCTACTCTGCTTTTTAGACCTTCCAATGTGTTTTTCATTTCTGATATGTCATTTTCATTTCTTCTTGGTGGTTTTTAATTTCCAACTGGTTGATTTTCAACGTTTCTATGTCTTTACTCATGTCCTTACACATACTGTTGAGCTTCCTCAACATCATGGCTCTAAATTCTAGTTCTGCAAACTTGCTTAACTGCACCTCATTTATCTCATCTTCGGTAGAGGTCTCTTGTTCTTTCATTTGGCTTTTATTTCTGTTTTTCACCATTTTGGCTATCACAGTGGGCTTTGGAGTCTGCCAAATTTTCCCTGTGGGTTTTGTTGTTCTGCTGTTTGTGGCTCCCTCTCCTGGGTTTGGATGAGCCAGGGAGGACCCACTTTAAACACCACCATCAAGTCTTAGCATTTTTGGTTCGTGTTGCTAGCCCAGGGAATGGTAGTTATCCTCTAGCTTTTTTTGCCTGGAGGCTATTAGTAGAGGTCACCTGAAGACCCTTGGTTTCTGAGTTGCCTGAAAAACTCCCCCAGGTGCTCAGTGTAAGAGGATATCCTGAGGGTGGGGCAGGTGCTGGTTTTTAATGGGCCTCAATTAGCATCTCAATGGCCACCAGGTGGGGTTGAATCTCTGAGGGAGGTGCCTCTACCTCTCCCCAGGGCTCTGGAAAGGAGTAAGGTGACCACAGTCCTGTGTGGCTGCACTCAGCAAAAGCTCTTAGCACCCTCCAAAACCCGAGTGTCCCCCACACAGTTCCAGTCCAGTCTGCCTTCCCTCTGCCAGAGCCCAAGGTGAGTGGGTGCTCCCAATTTAGCCTCTGTCTAGACTCTGCGTTGTGGAGCCGCCTGGGACTTTTAACCCGAGGGCGCTGCTTCCAACCAAGGGCGGCTGCCGCTGTGGCACCAGCTGAGGGCGTTGCACTCAGCAGAAGCCCCAGGACTAAGCCATGGTAGCGGGACACTGCCGAGGTGGCAGTAGCTTTCAGCAGAGTCCCCTGGTCCCAGCGAGTCTGTGCGGCACCAGCCGAGGGCTTAGCATGCAGAGTTCGCAGGACTCAGCCGGGGTTGCAGCTGAGGCGGCAGCAACTTCCTGCCGAATCCCCTGGTCCCCGCCTAGGCCGCTGTGGACCGTGGGCTCCCGGCCCCGTCTCGCGTGCTCGCAAGCCTACCAGGATTGAGTCGGTGTCCCTGGTTATGTGGTCCTCCAAGGTGTCTTTTGGTTGCCCCTTCCTGACGATTTGCCTTTATTTTCGTTGTAAATTCAGTTTGGTCCTGGGAGATGGTCTGTGTAGCTCCATTCACTGTGCCACCATTTTTCAGATCCCTCTGATGTTTCTCTCTTGCTCTCTCCCTCCCTCCCTTTCACTCGCTCTAAAAATCAATGAAAAAAAAAATCCTCAGGTGAGAATAAATAAATAAATAAGTTTCTCCTTTCCTTTTTAAAACTTCTTTCATAGATATAAGATCATAGAAAGATCATAGCAATACGTGTAACAATTGTTGGGCCTATAACATATGTAGATAATATGTGACAATAATCACATGACAGTGAGCGGGTATAAAACTGTTAGAGCAAAAGTTTTAGTGTTTTGCTGGAATAAAATTATTGTTAATCTGAAGTTGATTGTGATATGTTCAGATGCATACAAGCTCTAGAGCAAACACTAAGAAAATAGCTTTAAAAAGTTAAAACATCAAGGAAATAATTTAAAAAAAGAAAAAAATAATTCAAATGGTATACTATAAAAATCTATTGAACAGAAAAGGAAAAAGTAAGGGAGAAACAAAGCAACAAAAAGATGAGATATAAAATATAAATAGTGCCCTGGTTGGTGTGGTTCAGTTGTCCTGTACACCAAAAGGTGGTGGGTTCAATTCCTGGTCAGGGCACATACCTAAGCTGTGAGTTCAATCCTGGGTTGGGGTGTGTATAGGAGGCAACCAATTGATGCTTTTCTCTCCCTTGCTCCCTTACCTTCTCTCTACAAAACAATACAAAAAACCCCCCATATATGTATTGATGGGTAAGGATTAAAAAAAAGGCAATATAAGAGATGTAAATCTAACCTTAATAATAGTTACTTAAATATAAATAGATTAAATACTTTAACCAAAAGGCAGATATTGCCAGACTGATTAAAAACTATATGGTATTTATGAGAAAATATTTTATACTTAAGGTACAAAAGGTTTGAAAATAAAAGGAAAGAAAAATATTCATAGACACAGTAATCACAAGAGAGTTTGAGTGATGACATTAATATAAACATATAGTATTTATAGGCTTGAAAAGATGTTGGTGGACAGGACTGAAGGGAGGGCGAGTGTGTGAGAGAGTGAGCTAGTGCGTGAGAATGTGAGTGGATGTGAAAGTAAATGACCAAACCTGAGCAGTGCAGAGCCACAGAGCAGAAGGTTCCTGTGCTGTGGACGGAGCAGCCAGCTACCATGGTAAGCGGCCATTCAGGGTGCTTCTCCCTGCGCTGTGGGGAGGTCCCACCATTTTGGAAGATCCCAGGTCTTCCCTGGAAGGAGGCAGTGGGAGTGGCTAGGGCCCAGCAACCTGAACCCAGCAACACACCTAGCACCATCGGACCACTGGACAATCTTTGTTAACACAGACCATTGCACAGTAGTGGAGCTGTCAAGGTGCTGGTTGTGGAAGCTGCAGACAGCTGGGAGCCCAGCACCATACCCCACAGTAGCAGCCTAATCAGAGTCCAGATATACCCCCAGCAACAGAGGCTGGGCAGCAGACACCCATCCCCAGGCAACAGAAGCACAGACCAGCAGCTGAGACCCATCCCTAAAAACTACAGCAAAAGATGAGCAGGAGGTGGGCCCAACAGGGCAGCAGCACTCCCCAGCCACCAGCAGTGGGACCTGTGTGGTCCAGCAGCTCACAAGAGCAGTGGGAAGCCAGAGCCTGGGAGAGACTGGTGAGATCCAGCTGCCCGTGGGTCCTGCAGGGTCTACAAGTAAGAAGAACCCAAACAGGCCCACACCAAGACATAGTAATTAAAATGCCAAAAATTAATGATAAAGAGAGAATCTTAAATGCAGCAAGAGATAAGCAACAGGTTACCTACAAAGGAAACCCCATAAGGCTCTCAGCTGACTTCTCACAAGAAACACTACAGGCCAGAAGGGAATGGCATGAAGTAATCAAGGTCATGAAAAACAAGGATCTGAATCCAAGACTACCCTACCAAGCAAGGCTATCATTCAAAATAGAAGGTCAAATAAAGAGCTTTCCAGACAAAAAAGGCTAAAGGAATATATTAACACCAAACCAGCACTGCAAGATATGCTAAAAGAACTGCTGTAATTAGTAGAAGAAATAGGAAGAAAAATACAATCACACTAAACAAAAATGGCTATAAATAAATACATATCAATTATCACCTTAAATGTGAACGGTTTGAATGCTCTGATAAAAAGACACAGAGCAGCTGACTGGGTATGAAAGCATGACTCACATATATGTTGTTTACAAGAGACCCACCTCACAACAAATGACTCACATAGGTTGAAAGTGAAGGGACTGAAAAAAATCTTTCAAGCAAACGGAAAGCCAAAAAAAAAAAAAACCTGGGGTAGCAATATTCATCTCTGATAAAGTAGATTTCAAAATTAAGACCATAACTAGAGACAAAGAAGACCACTACATAATATTGAAAGGATCTATCCAACAGGAAGATATAACCTTGGTAAACATATATGCACCCAATATAGGAGAACCAATATATATTAAAAATCCTCTGGAGGACTTCAGAGGAGAAACCAACAGCAATACAATCATAACAGGGGACTTCAACATCCCGCTGACATCACTAGATAGATCCTCTAGACAAAAAAAGAACAAGGAAACACAGACTCTAAATGAAGCGCTAGATCAAATGGATTTAACAGATATCTACAGAGAATTACACCCAAAACTGCAGAATTCACATTCTTCTCAAGTGCACATGGGACATTCTCAAAAATAGACCACATGTTAGGACACAAACTAAGTTTCTACAAGTTCAAGAAGATTGAAATCATATCAAGCATATTCTCAAATCACAATGGCATGAAACTAGAAATCAATTGCAACAAGAACATGCAAAGACATTTGAAAACATGGAAGCTAAATAGCATGTTATTGAACAATGAATGAGTTACCATGGAAATCAAGGAAGAAATTAAAAACTTCCTGGAAACCAATGCAAATGAACACAGAACAACACAAAATCTATGGGATCCAGTGAAAGCAGTTCTGAGAGGGAAGTTCATAGCACTACAGGCCTACCTCAAGAAACAAGAAAAATCTCTAATAGACTTCTAACACAACTTAAAGAACTAGAAAGGTAACTAAAAGAAAACCCCAGAGCAAGTAGAAGGAAGGAAATAGTAAAGATCAGAGCAGAAATAAATGACATAAAGACCAAAAATCAATTCAAAGGATCAATGAAACAAAGAGCTGGTTCTTTGAAAAGATAAACAAGATTGATGGACCCTTAGCTAGACTCACCAAGAAACAAAGAGAGAGAACCCAAATACACAAAATCAGAAATGAAAGAGGAGAAATAATAACTGACACCACAAAATACAAAGGGTTGTTAACAAATATTATGAACAATTATACGGCAACAAATTCTACAATCTAAGCGAAATGGACCAATTTTTAGAAACACATAGTCTCTCAAAACTGAACCGGGAAGAGATAGAAAACTTGAACAGACCAATAACAACAAATGAAATTGAAGATGTAATCAAGACTCTCCCAGCAAACAAAAGCTTAGGCCTGGACGGCATCACAGGGGAATTTTACCAAACATTCAAAGAAGAACTAATACCCATTCTCCTCAAACTATTTCAAAAAATTCAAGAAGAAGGAAGACTTCCAAACTCATTTTATGAGGCCAGCATAATTCTAATTCCAAAACCAAAAAAAAGACACTACAAAGAAAGAAAAGTATAGGCCAATATCGCTGATGAACATAGATGCCAAAATCCTGAACAAAATACTAGTAAATCGAGTCCAGTAATACATCAAAAACAATTATTCACCATGGCCAAGTGTGATTCATCACAGGGATGCAAGGCTGGTACAGTATTCTCAAGTCAATAAATGTGATACATCACATAAACAAAATTAAAAATAAAAATCATATAATAATATCAATAAATGCTGAAAAAGTATTTGACAAAATCCAGCATCCATTTCTGATAAAAAACACTCAGCAATGTGAGAATAGAGGGATCATTTCTTTGACATAATAAAGGCCATATATGAAAGATCTACAGCCAACACCATAGTCAATGGGCAAAAATTAAAAGCATTTCCCTTAAGAACAGGAACAAGACAAGGATGCCCACTTTTATCAATTTCTCAGGGAGATATAAAAATTATTAACATACATACAATTATCAACACAGTCCCCAAATACATGAAGCAAAACCTGACAGAATTGGAGGGACAAACAGACAGTTCCACAGTAGTTGGAGGTCTCAATACACTGTTTTCAAGATTGATAGAATAACTAATAATAAAATCAGCAAGGATATAGCAACTTGAACATGCTGTGAATCCTCCTGATCTAACAGACATCTGTAGAACACTTCACTCAATAAGAGCAGTAAACAATTTTCCCAAGTGCACATAAAGTATTCTCCATTATGGATCATATACTAGGCCATAGAAAAGGTCTTAGTACTTTAAAAATGTTTGAGCCCTGGCCAGTTTGGCTCAGCAGTTAGAGCGTTGGCCTGCGGTCTTGAGAGACCTGGGTTCGGTTCTCGCTAATGGCATGTACCTCCGTTGCAGTTTGTCCCCGGCCCTGGTTGGGTTGTGTGGGTGGCAACTACTCGATGTGTCCCTTTCACGTCGATGTTTCTCTCTCTCTCTCTCTCTCTCTCTCTCTCCCCCTCCCTCCCGCTCTATCTGAACAAAATATCGCAAAATGTCCTCGGGTGAGGATAAAAAGAAAAAAAGTTTGAAATTTGCCTGGTCTCTGTGGTTCAGTGGATTGAACATCATCCCATGGATTGAGAGGTCCTGGTTTGACTCCTAGTCAGGGCACATGCCCGAGTTGCCGGCTTAATCCCCAGTAGGGGGAGTGCAGGAGGCAGCTGATTGAAGTTGATGTCTCTCTCTCATCAATGTTTCTATCTCTCTTTTATTCTCTCTCTAAAAAACAAACAATTTTAAAAAGAGTTGAAATTTTACAAAGTACATAGAATTAAATTAAAAATCAACAACAGAAAACAATTGGAATCTCCCCTAATATATAGAAATTAAGCAACATTCCTTTGAATAACTCATGGGTCAAAGAAGAAATCACAAGAAAAATTAGAGTTGATGAAACAAAATCAGAGCATAGCAAAATTTATGGCATGCAGCTAAAGCAGTGCTTAGAGTGAAATTTATAGCTGTAACTAATTCTATTCACAAAGAACAAAGATCTCACATCAATATAACATGCTTCCATTTTAGGAAACTAGGAGAACAAAAGAACAAATTAAACATAAAGTGATCAGAAAATAAATTATAGATTAATATCTCTTAGGAGCATAGATATAACATTTTACATGAAGAATTGACAAATTTAATTCCAGCAGTATATAAAACAGTATATTCTATTATGACACAGCAGAGTTTATTCCAGGAATGTAAGACTGATTTAATTTTCAAATGTTAATAATTATACTGACAGAATTATTCTAGTAACAGAATAAAATAAGAAAATAATAAGATTATTTTACTCAAAGTTGTAAATCATTTGATGTAATTTGACACACATTCATGATTAAAACTCTCAACAAAATAAGAGTAGAAGGAAACTACCTTAATCTGTTAAGATTATTTTCAGGAAAAAAACCTATACAAGTTATTGTACTTAATGATAAATTATTAAAAGTTTTCCTCCTCAGATTGGGAAAGGGACAAAGCTCCCAATTTCATGCTTATATTTATATAAGTATTATTTAACTGAATAATATTTACTATATACATTTTATATATAATAGAAAATAATATTTAATATTATATTAGAGACTCTGGTCATACAAGTTAAAAACTATATAAATAACATAATTATTAGAAATAACACATACATACATATACCTAGTGTGACATAGACAGGTGACATTAAAAAGTCCAGAAAGCATTAGAATTAATACATGAAAATTTCAATTTACCAGAGACAGTGTCAATATATAATAAATCACAAATCTATATACTAATAAAAATTAAATAAAAATACAATGTAATTAAATATTACCTAGACATAAATCTGACCAAAGATATGTGACCTTTACACTAAAAATTATGAAAGATTTTTGAGAAAAACTGAGGAAAAAATTTTTTTAAGTTTATTTTTTACTTATAGTTAACATATAACATAGTATTTTCAGGTGTAGAACATAGTGACTAGACATTGTTATGCCTTATACCTTATAAGTGATCACCCTTATAAGTCTGGTACACATCTGGCATCATAACTAGTTACTACAATATTATTGACCATATTTTCTTTCTTTCTTTTTTTAAAAAATTAATTAATTAATTAATTAATTTTTGTTTGTGTCCTAACATGTGGTCTATCTTTGAGAATGTCCCATGTGCACTTGAGAAGAATGTGAATTCTGCAGTTTTGGGTGTAATTCTCTGTAGATATCTGTTAAATCCATTTGATCTAGCGCTTCATTTAGAGTCTGTGTTTCCTTGTCAATTTTTTGTCTAGAGGATCTATCTAGTGATGTCAGCGGGATGTTGAAGTCCCCTGTTATGATTGTATTGCTGTTGGTTTCTCCTCTGAAGTCCTCCAGAGGATTTTTAATATATATTGGTTCTCCTATATTGGGTGCATATATGTTTACCAAGGTTATATCTTTCTGTTGGATAGATCCTTTCAATATTATGTAGTGGTCTTCTTTGTCTCTAGTTATGGTCTTAATTTTGAAATCTACTTTATCAGAGATGAATATTGCTACCCCAGGTTTTTTTTTTTTTTGGCTTTCCGTTTGCTTGAAAGATTTTTTTCAGTCCCTTCACTTTCAACCTATGTGAGTCATTTGTTGTGAGGTGGGTCTCTTGTAAACAACATATATGTGAGTCATGCTTTCATACCCAGTCAGCTGCTCTGTGTCTTTTTATCAGAGCATTCAAACCGTTCACATTTAAGGTGATAATTGATATGTACTCATTTATCACCATTTTTGTTTAGTGTGGTTCTATTTTTCTTCCTATTTCTTCTACTAATTACAGCAGTCTTTTTAGCATATCTTGCAGTGCTGGTTTGGTGTTAATATATTCCTTTAGCCTTTTTTTGTCTGGAAAGCTCTTTATTTGACCTTCTATTTTGAATGATAGCCTTGCTTGGTAGGGTAGTCTTGGATTCAGATCCTTGTTTTTTATGATCTTGATTACTTTATGCCACTCCCTTCTGGCCTGTAGTGTTTCTTGTGAGAAGTCTGCTGAGAGCCTTATGGGGTTTCCTTTGTAGGTAACCTGTTGCTTATCTCTTGCTGCGTTTAGGATTCTCTCTTTATCATTAATTTTTGGCATTTTAATTACTATGTCTTGGTGTGGGCCTGTTTGGGTTCTTCTTACTTGGGGCTCTCTGTGATTCTTGAACTTGAATGCCTTCTTCTTTTACCAAGTTAGGAAAGTTTTCTGTCACTATTTCTTCAAATATATTCTCTAACCCTTGCCCATTTTCTTCCTCTTCGGGGACTTCTATGATGTGAATGTTATTACGTTTCCAGTTGTCCCACAGTTCTCTTAAGCTATCTTCCTGTTTTTTAATTGTTTTTTCCTTTAGGTTTTCTGATTGGTTGATTTTATCTACCCTGTCTTCTAATTCACTGATTCGATCCTCAGCTTCCTTTGCTTGTTAGTCCTTCCAATAAGTTCTTAATTTCTGCTATGTCATTCTTCATTTTCACTTGGTTGGTTTTCAGTGTTTCTATATCTTTACTCATGGTGCATGGCTCTGAACTCTACCTCTGATAATTTGCTTAGTTGCATTTCATTTATGTCATAATTGATACAGTTCTCTTGTTCTTTCATTTGGGATTTGTTTCTTTGTTTCACCATTTTGGCTATTTCTGTGGGGTTTGGAGCCTGCCAAATTTTCCCTGTGAGTGTTGGTGTTCTGCTGTTTGTGGGTCCCTCTTCTGTGTTTGGATGAGCCTGGGTGGGCCCACGTTAAACACCACTGTCAAGTCTTACTTTCCTGGGTAGATTTGCAAGCTCAGGAAAGGTTCAGTTATTCTCCAGCTTTTTCCTGGTGGGTCGTAGTCTCAGTTACTCAGTGCCTTGGAATGTATCCCTGGTGTTCTGCATTAGAGGATTTCCAGATGCTGGTTGTTAATGAGCCTCAATTTTTATTTCTTTGCCTCACCTGGGAAGGGCTGAATCTCCGAGGAGGGTGGGGGCTGTTGCTTTTCCCCACAGTTCTGTGAAGGAGCACACTGGCCTCCGTCCTTTGTGACTGCAACTCAGCAAAAACTCTGAGTGCCCTCCAAATTCCAGTTGTCCCCACAGAGTTCCAGCCCAGTCTGCCCTCCCTCTGCTGGAGCCCTCACGTGAGTGGCTGTGACTATTTTAGCGCTCTGTTCAGGCTCTCTGCGCTGTGGATCAGGCTTGGTCTTTATTCCCCAAGGGTGCTGCTCACAGGCAAGACTGCTGCTGTCCCTGGGCTCCCAGCCCGCCACCCTCTCATGCCTCCGCAGATTCTACCTGTGTCCCTGGTTATATGGTCCTGTCCTGCTGCTTTTCTGTTGCTTTTTTCTGAGGATTTGTCTTTATTTTAGTTGTAATTTCTGTTTGGTCCTGGGATATTGTCTGTGTAGCTTCCATTTACTCTGCCTCCATTTTCACATCCTCTAAGCCTATCTTGTGTGCAGCTGGGTTGCACAGGCCTCTCTGGTGCCCACACACCCTGCAAGTCCTGTGGGCAGGCAGCAGGATCGCACCAGTCCCTCTCACGCTCCTGCTTCCCACCGCCCTTGTGGGCTACTGGGTTGCAGAGGCCTCTCTGGTGCCCCCGCACCCTGCAGGTCCCACGGGAGGGCAGCTGGGTCACACCAATCCCTCTTGGGCTCCAGCTTCCCACCACTCTTGTGGGCTGCTGGGTCTCACAAGCGTCTCTGGTGCCCCCGCAGCCTGCCATTCCCGCAGGACCCATGGGCAGCTGGATCGCCCCAGTCCCTCTCAGGCTCAGGTTTCCCACTGCTCTTGTGGGCTGCTGGACTGCACAGGCCTCTGTGGAGCCCTAGGTCCTGCGGCTGGAGGCTGGGGAGTGCTGCTGCCCCGTGGGGCTCAACTCCCGCTCAGTTTTGCTATAGTTTTTGGGGATGGGTCTCAGCTGCTGGTCTGTGCTTCTGTTGCCTGGGGATGGGTGTCTGCTGCCCAGCCTCTGTTGCTGGGGGTATATCTGGACTCTGATTGGGGGATGGTGCTGGGCTCCGGGCTGTCCACGGCTTCTGCAACCAGCACTTTGGGAGCTTCACTACTGTGCACCCGTGCTCTTGACACAGAGTGTCCACTGGTCCGATGGTGCCAGGTGCACTGGTGGGCTCAGGTTGCTGGGCCCTATCCGCTCCCACTGCCTCCTCGCAGGGAAGACCCGGGATCTTCCAAAATACTGGGAGCTCTCCACTGCGCAGGGAGAAGGCCCTGAAGGGCTGCTCACCGTGGTAGCTGGCTGCTCCGTCCACAGCACAGGAACCTTCTGCTCCGCGTCTCTGCACTACTTGGGTTTGGTCGTCCACCTTCACGTCTGCTCACACTCTCTCACACACTCGCTCACTCTTCACACACTCACCCTCCCGTCCTGCCCGCAGCCATCTTCCCTGATTGACGATATTTTCTAAGCAAAGAGAATCTTGATAGAAGATGTCACATATATAGACTGGAAGGACTGAATATTTTTAAAATGTCTGTTCTCCCTGAATTGCAATGGTTTTGTATAATCTTAAATATAATATCAGAAATAATTTTATTTGTGGTAGAAATTGAGGAGGTGATTGTACAATGTATATGAAAATGCAAAGGGCCAAAAACAGCCGTTGCAATATAAAAACATTTAAATTTAAATATAGTTGGTATACAACCTTATACTGGTTATATTAGTTTCTGGTGTACAGCATAGTGATTCAACCCTTTTATATCTTATAATGTTATCAGCACACTCATTCTAGTAATCATTTGTCACCATGCAAACTTATCACAATATTTTTTTTTTTTATCCTCACCCGAGGACATTTTTCCATTTTTTGCACAGATAGAGTGGGAGGGAGAGAGAGGAAGAGAGAGAGAGAGAGAAACATCGACGTGAACGAGACACATTGAGTGGCTGCCACCCGCACGACCAACCAGGGCCGGGGACAAACTGCAACCGAGGTACATGCCCTTAGCGGGAACCAAACCCGGGTCTCTCCAGACTGCAGGCCGATGCTCTAACCGCTGAGCCAAACCGGCCAGGGAAAACTTATCACAATATTATTGACTATATTCCCATCCCCCTTTTCACTCATCCCCAACTCCTCCCTTCTGGTAACCATACTTATGGTGTCTGTTTCTATGTTTTTATTTTGTCTTGTTTTTTCTTTTATTTTGGTTTTTTAGATCCCACATATAAGTGAAACCATGTGGTATTTGTCTTTTTTTGCCTCACTTATTTCACTTATCACAAGAGCCTCTAGATATGTCCACAATGTTACAAATGGCAGAATTTCATTCTTTATTATTGCTGCATAATACTCTGTGATACACACACACACACACACACACACACACACACACACACATCTCACATCTTTACCCATTCATCTGTCAATGGACACTTAGGTTGTCTCTATATCTTGGCCATTATAAATACTACTACAATAAGCATAAGGGTGCATATATCTATTCAAATTCATGTTCTCATTTTTTTTGGATAAATACCTTGGAGTGGAATTGCTGGGTCATATGTTATATCTACTTTTAGTTTATTGAGGAATCTCTAAACTGTTTTCCACAATGCTGCACCAGTCTGCATTCTCACCAACAGAGCACAAGTGTCCCCTTTCTCTCTATCCACACCAACACTTGTTATTTGTTGACTTTTGGATAATAGCCATTCTGACTGGTGTGAGGTGGTTTCTCATTGTGGTTTTGATTTGCATTTCTCTGATTAGTGATGTTGAGCATCTTTTCATATGTCTTTTGGCCCTCTGTATGTATTTTTGGAGAAGTGTCTATTTAGGTCCTTTGTCAATTTTTCTATTAGATTGTTTTGTTATTTTTTCTTATTGACTTCTATGAGTTTTTTTGTATACTTGGGGTATCAATCCCTATCTGATATACCATTTGTGAATATATGCCCCCTTTCACTAGATTGTCTTTTTGTTTTGTTAAAAGTTTCTTTTGCTGTGCAGAAGCCTTTTAGTTTGATGAGTCCCATTTGTTTAGTTTTGCTTTTGTTTCCCTTGCTTGAGGGGATGTATTAAAAAAGATATTAGTTAGACTGATGTCAAATACTTTACTTCCTATATTTTCTTCTAGGAAACCCCTTGTAGTTTAGGCTTTACATTTAAGTCTTTAACTCATTTTTTAAAATCTTCACCCAAGGATTTTTTTTATTCTAGAAAGAGAAGGAAAAGGAAGAGAGAGAGAGAGAGAGAGAGAGGAGAAGCATCCATGTGAGAGAGACACATCGAATGGTTGCCTCCTGAAGGACCCCGCTGGGGCAGGGGATGGACCCTGTAACCCAGGTACATGCCCTTGACCAGAAATTGAACCCAAGACCCTTTGGTCCACTGGCTGATGCTCTAACTGCTGAGCCAAACTGGCCAGGGCAAAATAGTTGTCTTTTAAATAAACAATGCTTGCATGAGGTATAATCTATAAGAAAAAATAATGAATCCTGAACCATACCTCACAGCCATCTACAAATTATTTCTTGA
Organism: Molossus molossus; assembly: GCF_014108415.1. NCBI lineage: Eukaryota > Metazoa > Chordata > Mammalia > Chiroptera > Molossidae > Molossus > Molossus molossus. The sequence continues at coordinate 85,839 of NW_023425384.1, read as the reverse complement.
TGGATTGTGCATCTTAATGTAAATGGCAAAATAATAAAACTATTAATAGAAAACAGAAAGAATATTTTCATGATATTGTCATAGGTGAAGATTTTTAAAACTATATACAAAAATGCTACGATAAAGGAAAAAATGGCAAATAGACACAAACATTAAGAGCTTCTGTTTATCAAAGGAGCCCAAAGGAAGAAACCCTTGGGGAGGAAGTCACTGGAAGGCAGCATGAGGGGACTTCTGAAGTTGACACAAACATTTCACGTGTTGATGTAAATGTTGGTCCAGCTAATGTGTTCACTTTGTCATCAATCATCCAATTTGTGAGTTCTGCTCTAAGGCAGACAAGAAACTCAGGTGCAACCCACAGTTATAGTGTAACTAGAGACAGAAAATATTGTGAACTCTGAATTAACATGTGAGCAGGGAAAGAAATACTCAAACCTAGCAAAACCAAATTGGGGGACCACGTCAGCAAGGCTAGAATGACTGAAAATAAAAGAGTGGACTGGGGACCAGAGGGAGTGGACGGAGAAATAATTCTTGTAAAACCAACACATCAGAGTGGGAACTGTGGACACAAGACTGGGCCATGGTGTACAAGGGCACCAAGTGCTGTAGAAGCTAAACCAGGGCGTGGCTGGGGAAGGGGAGAGGGATAGGCTTGGGGAGGGTTCATGCTTGAAATGATGTGCTAACAGATCTTGGGCATTTCCTAAGATACACAATAAAGCAAAGAGGAAGCGAGTGGGGGAATTAAATCACATTGAGAAACAAAAGAGAGTCACAAAATCAGAAGACCCATCAACCTCATCTCTCCGGTGATTCCAATTGTTAATGAGACTGACTTCAGTGTACTAACGGCAGGGGAGGATTTTTTTTTTTTTTTTTTATCCTCACCCGAGGATATTTTTCATCCTTTGTACAGATAGAGTGGGAGGGAGAGAGAGGAAGGGAGAGAGAGAGAGAAACATCGACGTGAAGGGACACATCGAGTGGCTGCCACCCGCACGACCAACCAGGGCCGGAGACAAACTGCAACCGAAGTACGTGCCCTTAGCGGGAACCGAACCCGGGTCTCTCTGTACCGCAGGCCGACGCTCTAACCGCTGAGCCAAACTGGCAGGGCAGGGGAGGATTTTTAATTGAGAAAATTAGTAAGTAAGTCACAAAAGTGATTACCCTGACCCACATAATTGTTTTTGCTGGTCCAGAAAAACAGACATTACAGAACGAACCCCAAACTGCAGATGTGATCCTCTAAAGCTACCATCAAATAAGGCACATTTTTCTCCAAAACAACAAGAAAAGTGAGAACATATCAACACCAGGGAAATGGAAGAGAACTGTAGCTCTATGCCCCAAACAGAATCAGGCACTGATGAGCTGCAAAAAAAAAAAAAAAAAAAATTGAGTTAGAAACGGAAGTCTTGGGAGTTAAATTTAAAACAGGAAGTCACGCACTGAGAGTTAACAGAACTATGGAGAGAAAATAATTTTAAAAAGACAAAATCATATGTTATAACTCAGTGCCATTGACCCAAACTCCCAGAGGCCTTCACGACAACCAAAGGGGTTGTCAGTTTACTCATTTACTGAAGAACATTCTTCACTAACTAATCCCTAAGTAATCGCTAACCCTGGGGTAATAACTAACCCTTGAGTAATCCTGGGGTCGGCGCCAGGGATAATCTATTGAAAACATCTTGACCTTTGAGATGTCTGGGAAACTGAAAACAGGTAATTAACTAACTGCTAAATTCTGCTTCTGTAACATGCTTGCTTACACGTAGCACCCCCCCTTACAAAATCCTATAAAAAGGAGCCATTTTAGCTCTCCAGGGCCGCAGTTACTCCTGTGTGGGACATACTGCAGGTGCCTGCAGACTTAGCTCAATAAACTCCTTTTGTTAAACCCCATCTTGGCGTCTGAGTTTGGTCAATCTCCTGGGTTACAACATTTGGAGGCCCCAGCGAGATCACCTCGAGGTCCCCCTCTGAGAGGGGTCAACCTCCTCAGGCACAAGGCGAGGCGCCTCCATCCTCGCCTCTACAAATGTGATCTTCTGACTGCGGCCAGATTCGGCTTAGGGTCTTCGCGCCACGTGGTCTTGGTAAGTGGATCGATCCATTTGTTTCTTTGTGTCTTTGGCTCCGGAGCATTTGGCGAGGCTGTACAGGCGGGACGCCGCGCACTGTCTGCCTCTAATCAGAGTCAGGACGCTGACTTCTGATTTTGGAAGCCTAGGTGCTTCACGTTGAAGGTGTGTGTGTTCTGTGAGGGTGTGAGACTAGTCTCAGTGATTGTTCTCGTTTGTCTTCTGATTTCGTGTTCTTGTATGTTCAGCCTCTCTTTCTGCTCTAACTGTTTCACTCTCAGGAGAGACGCCATGGGCCAAGGACCATCCAGGAAACCGACCCCCCTTGAATGTCTGCTCTCTAACTTTTCCGATTTTCTCAAAAGGTCCTGTAATTATGGGAAGCCAGCAGACCCCGGCTTCCTGAGGACGCTATGTGAACTAGCGTGGCCAACCTTTGGGGTGGAAGGGCCCTCGGAGGGGAGTTTTGACCCTAACCTCCTCTTCGCCGTGCGTTCGGTTGTCTATAGGGTCCCTCACCCAGATCAGCGGGTGTACATAGATGTCTGGATTGACATAGTATTAGACAAGCCTCCCTAGATAACAAAATGCGGAAGGGAGGAGCCCCAAAAGGGAATGAAAGCTAAGGTAGGAAACCATACCATCATGGTTGCAGCCCCAAAGGAGTGACCGCGGGGGGCAACCAAGGAGAGCCAACCAGAGTCCCCTGGGAAAGCACCCAAACCCCGGTTATATCCGGTCCTCCCAGGGGATCCTGAGGAATCGCTCCTGGAAGTAATGACGTCCCCGCCCTATGCAGGAAACACCTCGGGCCGGGAAGGCGAGGGCACCCTCAGAGGAGCCTCAGGCAAGAGCCCCAGGCCCGGCTGACAACGCCAGACTTTTGAGTCCCTCACATACACGGGACGGCACCCCTTATCAACCAGCCCGGGAAGCGGACACCTCAGTCCCAATGCTCCCATTACGAGAGGTGCCCGCTGCGCCCGGCTCTATGGGCCCAGCATGAATGATCTATGTCCCTTTTTCAACTAGCGATTTATATAATTGGAAACAGCAAAACCCCCCTTTCTCGGAGCAACCACAAGCTCTGATAAGTTTATTGGAGTCTGTATTCCGGACCCACCAACCCACTTGGGACGATTGTCAACAGATTTTACAAACTTTGTTCACCTCAGAGGAGAGGGAGAGGATACGCGCTGAGGCAATTAAGGCTGTGGTCGGGGATGACGCTGGCCCCGAGGGCTTAGATGATGAACTGCCTCAACGACCCCCAGAATGGGATCCAAACACTGGGGAGGGGATGCAGAGGTTACGCACTTATCACTGAAACCTCCTCAGGGGTCTAAGGGGCGCTGCTAAGAAACCCACCAATTTAGCAAAAGTAGCAGCCACTATGCAAGGGAAGGATGAATCTCCCACGGCCTTTTTAGAAAGATTATTAGAGGCCTACAGAACTTATACCCCCTTAGACCCGGATGCAGATGGGAATAGGCGGATGGTCAACATGGCCTTCGTCTCACAGTCAACCCCAGACATCAGAAAGAAACTGCAGAAATTAGAAGGCTTTGAGGGAAAGAATAGAAGTGAGTTACTTGAAATAGCTCAGAAAGTTTTTCAGAACCGGGAGGATCCCATTAAGGAGCAAACTAGGCAACTGTCTCGAATCTTGCTGGCAACCCCTAACAAGGGACCACTAGCCACCTATAAGGGGAATAAAGAACCATCTAAAGATAGACCCCAACTTAAGAAAAATCAATGCGCCTTCTGCAAGGCTATGGGACACTGGAAGAAAGATTGCCCCAAGCTAATGGCAAGAAAAGCACAAGAAACCCCTGCACGCTTACTCCTAGAGACTGAGGAAGATTAGGGGGGTCAGGGTTCCATCAATTTAGGCCCCCAGGAACCCATGTTAACCCTGACGGTCGAGGGAAAACAAACTGACTTCCTTGTCGACACGGGGGCCACCTATTCGGTCCTGCCGCAGGCCTCTGGAAAGCTCTCCTCCCAAAAGACATCGATTATAGGGGCAACAGGAAAGCCAAAAGCATACCCATGGACTAAGGCCAGAATCACTGATCTCGGGAAGGGCAAATCACTCACTCCTTCCTTGTAATGCCCGACTGCCCCTACCCATTGCTTGGCAGAGACCTGCTGCGAAAGCTGAAAGCAACTATAACTTTTCAAGACAATAGCACAACTCTAAGCTTAGGGAACCAACAACCTTCCACTATCATGGTTACAGTACCCCTTTCTGAGGAATATCTCCTTCAAGAGGAAATGTCACCTCCCACTGGGGAAAGTAACTCACAGGATGTCTTGACTAAATTAGCCATACAGATCCCTGAAGTTTGGGCTGAAACAAACCCACCGGGGCTAGCCTCTCACCAGCCCCCTATCATTGTGCAATTGGCCAGCACTGCTACTCCCATTCAAGTCAGACAATACCCAATTCCCCAAAAGGCCAAGGAAGGGATTGCCAAACATATTAAGAGGTTGAGAGATGCAGGCATTTTAATTCCGTGTCAGTTCCCCTGGAACACCCCATGGTTGCCCGTGAAGAAACCGGGAACGGAAGATTATAGGCCAGTTCAGGATTTGCGGGAGGTAAACAAAAGGGTTGAGTCTATCCACCCTACTGTGCCTAACCCATATACCCTCCTGAGTCTTTTACCTCCAGACAAGGTTTACTACTCAGTCCTGGACCTCAAAGACGCCTTCTTCACCCTGCCGCTTGCTGCAAAGAGCCAACCTGTCTTTGCCTTTGAATGGACAGACCCCGAAGGGGGTTTCTCAGGCCAGCTTACCTGGACCAGACTCCCTCAGGGCTTCAAGAACTCTCCCACCATTTGTGACGAAGCCCTGAGCCGGGACCTCCTCAATTTCCAAGACAGCCACCCACAGGTAACCCTGCTCCAATATGTAGATGACCTACTCCTAGCTGCCCGGACCTCCGATGAATGCCTTGCTGCCACCCGAGCCCTTCTCATTGATTTAGGCAAACTTGGGTACCAGGTATCCATGAGAAAAGCCCAAATCTGTGTCAAGAAAGCCACCTACTTGGGTTACCATTTAGAGGAAGGGAAATGCACCTTATCCTCAGGAAGAATCCAAGCAATCCTTGGGGTCCCAAGGCCAACCACCAAAAGGCAGGTACGAGAATTTCTAGGCGCGGTTGGATATTGCAGACTGTGGATTCTAGGGTTTGCAGAAATTGCAAGACCCCTCTATTCATGTACGGGGGGAAAGGAACCTGATTTAACTTGGACTGAAAGGGAAGAAGAGGCTTTTGAAAGACTTAAACAGGCGCTTGCCTCAGCCCCTGCCCTTGCCTTGCCAGATACCACCAAACCTTTCCAGCTTTTTGCTGCAGAACGCAAAGGCATAGCAAAAGGAGTCCTAACCCAGACTCTGGGACCATGGAAACGCCCGATTGCTTATCTCTCCAAACAGCTTGACCCTGTTGCTGCAGGCTGGCCGTCCTGCATGAGAGCAATAGCTGCAACCGCTCTCCTTGTCAAGGAGGCGCAGAAGCTGACCTTAGGCCAGGACCTCCAAATCATCGGAGGCCACACCACTGAAGCCTTACTCAGGTCTCCTCCTGACAGATGGATTTCCAACGCTCGCCTCACTCAATATCAGGTGCTATTATTGAACCCACCACAGGTTACCTTCTCCAAGTCTACTGCCCTCAACCCGGCCACCTTACTCGCCGACGGGAATCAAGGAGAACTGCTCCACGATTGCCACTCGTTACTAGACTCCATAGAGGGAACCAGACCGGACCTCAAAGACGAGCAAATAGCCAACTCTGACTATGACCTCTATACTGATGGGAGCAGTTTCATCAGGGATGGAACTTGGTATGCCGGGGCAGCAGTAGTCACCAACTTACAGGTAATCTGGGCTCAGGCCTTGCCCCACGGAACTTCTGCACAGAAAGCAGAACTGATTGCCCTGACACAGGCACTCAACTGGGCAAAAGGCAAGAGGGTCAACATCTACACTGACAGCCGCTATGCCTTTGCAACTGCTCATGTGCATGGAGCCCTATATCGAGAAAGGGGGCTCCTCACATCAGCTGGGAAAGAAATTAAAAATAGAGAAGAAATACTCAATCTCTTAGCAGCCATCTGGCAACCTAAGGCTGTAGCCATTGTTCACTGCAGAGGGCATGAAACCAAGCCTAGTCAGACAAAAGAAGGAAATGACCTAGCAGACCGGACTGCTAAACAAATTGCCCTAACTGAGGTAAAACCTATAGAAATACTCCCTGCTCTTCCCCTTCGGGAATTGCCCTCCTCGCCATCCTACAATGAAGAGGAGCTCCACCTGGGAAGGAAGTTAAATTGTTCAACAGAAAAGGGGAACTGTCATCGGCTCCCTGACGGAAGACAACTTCTCCCCAAAGCCTTGAGAATTGCTCTCATTAGAGATCTCCACTACAGTACTCACCTAGGCACATCAAAATTAATCTCTCTAGTCAGTAGACACTTCTATATTCCAGATCTCAAGACTATAGCCACTTCGGAGGTTACCTGATGTTCTGCCTGTGCACAGGTAAATCCAGGGCCTCCCAGACCCCATGGACTTGGGGTCTGAATCAGAGGGCATGAACCAGGTGAGCATTGGGAACTTGATTTTACTGAGATCTCAACCAGCAAATTTGGATTTAAGTACTTACTAGTTTTTGTTGACACCTACTCAGGATGGACTGAGGCTTTTGCTACAAGGCATGAGACTGCTAACGTAGTTGCCAGACATCTCCTAACTGGGATCATTCCTAGATTTGGCCTGCCCTTAGTACTGGGGTCAGACAATGGGCCGGCTTTCATAGCCAAAATTTCCAAATTAATAGCAGAAACTCTCAGAATAGGCTGGAAATTACATTGTGCCTATAGACCCCAAAGCTCAGGTCAGGTAGAGAGAATGAATAGAACTCTTAAGGAGACTCTTACCAAACTTAAGATTGAAACCAGTGATAATTGGGTAAACCTCTTGCCATTTGCTCTGTTGCGCACCCGATGTACCCCATATCTCAAGAAACTTACCCCTTATGAAATCATCTATGGGAGACCACCACCTATTATCCCTAAGATTCACTATGACCACATAGGCGAATTATCTAACCAGGGGCTTCTTAACTCTCTGCAGGCCATCGAAGTCATCAGAAGAGAGGCCCACCTCTCAGCCAAGGAAAGAAAACAACCCACTGAAGCGGAACCACCCCCACTCAGGACATTGAGCCTGGTGACTGGATTTGGATCAAGAAGTTTAACAAGGAAACCCTCGAACCTACCTGGGATGGGCCCCACTTGGTAATTCTGACAACCCCCACAGCCTTTAAGGTGTCTAATAAGAGACCGTGGATTCACCACACCCAGGTAAAGAAAGCACACCCTGCTCAGATCCCAAAGAAATGGGCTCTTTTCAAGGATCCCACAGACCCTCTAAAACTCAAGTTTACTGCATCCTCTTGAGTTTGTTGTGGGTCCCTACCCTCTGCAGCATTCCAACTAAACATACCTGGGTCCTCACCAGGACTAGAGATGGCTCTAGGCTAGCCATCAATGAGACCTTTCAAACCTCCCAGGTAACCCTTAAGACTGACTTTTCACAATTCTTCGATGACAACCTCTGTCACGGAGAATTTGGTGCCCGTCACACAACCCAACCAATAACTCGCTTTGGCTCAGCAAGTAAAACTTCAGTCTGTAACCTGGGACACCTTAACCATGTCCTATGGAGCACTAAGCATTATGGTTGTCCCGAGAACCCATTCTCCAGGCATATGAGGACTATATGTGGTGGACCGGGAGAATTTTATTGTAAGGTCTGGGGTTGTGAGACCCTAGCCCTTGGATGGTCACCAGGGGGCGGCAATGATGATGATATAACCCTCCTGCGGGACCCCACACCCCATACCCACAAGGGACAAGATGGAATAGACCCTACTTGCAAGAACCAAACTTGTAACCCCACCACTATTACTATAAAACAGCCTCTAAACTCAGCCTGGCTTACTGGAAAAACATGGGGATTGAGACTATATCTCGCTGGATACGACATTGGTACTTTATTCACCATCCAGCGACTTCCCTGGGTTCCTCCTCGGAGGGACCCACCCAACCCTGCCGGGGGTCTACCCCCACGGCTTCCCATCGGACCAAACCACATTCTCAACCCAGTAACACCCACAGAGTCTCTAGAGAGCCGGCATAGGGCAACAGCTCCAGCTTTTGGGCCCCCTCAGGTGCCAACGTTACACCCCCTCAATTCCTTTAGCAACTCGCTTCTAACCATATTAGATTCTGTTTTCTCCCTCTTAAATAGTTCTCAACCTAACACCACCGAAGACTGCTGGCTCTGTGTAGATCCAGTACCACCCTACTATGTTGGTATTGGGGCAAATGCCACGGGTACTCTAGCCCCCATGAACCAAACTTTTAGTGACTCAGACTCACCTGGGGAAGGAACCCTTGCCAACTGTGCCCGAGCCGGCAAGCTCACCCTAGGAGATCTTCAAGGACAGGGGACCTGCTTCATCCTTGGAAACCTCAACCTCCAAACTTCACCATACAAGGACAACTGCCTGAGCAACACCTCTCTGCGAGCCGAAGGCTCAACCCCATGGACTCTGATTGCACCTAGAGGGACTTGGTTTGCATGCTTATCAGGTATCCACCGTTGCATTAGCCCCGGGAACCATTCAGATCTTTGTGTTGTTATCTATATAGTTCCCCAGGTATACCTATATGCAGGGCCCACAGGTGCAGCCCATTTTCTAGCCTCAGACTATCATACTAGACTCCAGAAACGTGTACCCATTCTGATCCCTGTACTGGCTACCCTGGGTATTGCCGGCTCCACTGCCCTAGGGGCGACAGCCCTCATTAAGAATGACCTTGCCCTTCGTGAGCTGTCAGCCACGTTTTCCCGCGATGTTGAATTACTCCAGACCCAAGTCAAATACCTTGAAAAACAGGTTGACTCCCTAGCCGAAGTGGCCCTCCAAAATCGCAGAGGTCTAGATCTGCTCTTCCTCAAACAGGGAGGCCTCTGTGCTGCCCTAGGAGAGACCTGTTGTTTCTATGCTAACCACTCAGGTATCATCAGACAATCTATGCAAGACCTGCAAAAGCGATTACGAGATAGAGAGAGAGAAGAACATACCTCCACCTCATGGTATGAGAGTATGTTCAATTGGTCTCCCTGGCTGACCACCCTCCTCACAGCTCTAGTGGGTCCGCTCCTCCTCTTATTCGTAGCCTTAGCCTGCGGACCTATCATCCTTAACAGAATCACTGCATTTGTCAAGGAGCGGGTCCAATCAATTAAGCTTATGGTACTAGCCCAACAGCAACATTACCAACGTTTACCCCTAATCCATGACAAATATAAATCAAGGATTTGATTAATTCACCAGAAGAAGTGGGGAATGTTATAACTCAGTGCCATTGACCCAAACTCCCAGAGGCCTTCACGACAACCAAAGGGGTTGTCAGTTTACTCATTTACTGAAGAACATTCTTCACTAACTAACCCCTAAGTAATCGCTAACCCTGGGGTAATAACTAACCCTTGAGTAATCCTGGGGTCGGCGCCAGGGATAATCTATTGAAAACATCTTGACCTTTGAGATGTCTGGGAAACTGAGTAACAGGTAATTCGCTAACTGCTAAATTCCGCTTCTGTAACATGCTTGCTTACACGTAGCAACCCCCCTCACAAAATCCTATAAAAAGGAGCCATTTTAGCTCTCCGGGGCCGCAGTTACTCCTGTGTGGGACATACTGCAGGCCTGCGGACTTAGCTCAATAAACTCCTTTTGTTAAACCCCATCTCGGCGTCTGAGTTTGGTCGATCTCCTGGGTTACAACATATATTAGAAGTGAGGACTAAATTACAAACAGATAATATATCCAAACTAAAACAGAAGGGGCATTGCAAAATGGTATAAAGAGTCGAGAAGTTGACCATAACAAATTACCACGAACAGCAGGTTAAAGTAACACACACTTATTTCCCCACAGTTTCTGTGTGTCGGAAATCCAGCCACAACTCAGCTCGCTCCTCTATATGCTCGGGTCTCACAGGCTGCGCTCGGGATGGGGGGCTTGACTGGGGAAGAATCCGCTGCCCAGCTCATTCAGGTTGCTGGCAGAGCTTGTAAAGGACAAACACATGACCTTGTCCCCTGGATTTTAAGGGACTGGCAAGAACTGTCTGCTAATAGATAACCACTGCTTTGTATAGATAACCACTGCTTTGTATAGATAACCACTGCTTTGTATAGATAACCACTGCACTGTATAGATAACCACTGCACTGTATAGATAACCACTGCACTGTATAGATAACCACTGCATTGTATAGATAACCACTGCTTTGTATAGATAACCACTGCTTTGTATAGATAACCACTGCACTGTATAGATAACCACTGCACTGTATAGATAACCACTGCACTGTATAGATAACCACTGCATTGTATAGATAACCACTGCTTTGTATAGATAACCACTGCTTTGTATAGATAACCACTGCTTTGTATAGATAACCACTGCACTGTATAGATAACCACTGCACTGTATAGATAACCACTGCACTGTATAGATAACCACTGCATTGTATAGATAACCACTGCTTTGTATAGATAACCACTGCTTTGTATAGATAACCACTGCACTGTATAGATAACCACTGCACTGTATAGATAACCACTGCACTGTATAGATAACCACTGCATTGTATAGATAACCACTGCATTGTATAGATAACCACTGCTTTGTATAGATAACCACTGCACTGTATAGATAACCACTGCACTGTATAGATAACCACTGCACTGTATAGATAACCACTGCTTTGTATAGATAACCACTGCATTGTATAGATAACCACTGCATTGTATAGATAACCACTGCTTTGTATAGATAACCACTGCACTGTATAGATAACCACTGCACTGTATAGATAACCACTGCACTGTATAGATAACCACTGCACTGTATAGATAACCACTGCACTGTATAGATAACCACTGCATTGTATAGATAACCACTGCTTTGTGTACACAGAAACTGCTTGCTCCCTCAGGCATAACAGCTAACTGCAAATATCTGCTTCTGTACTGCTTGCTGACATACCCTGAACCCAAATTCCTTACCAGGGGCTAAGACAACTATATAAGCAACCCTCCCCCTGAGCTCGGGGCTGCTCTCTCCTCTGAGTAGGATGGGACAGTCGCTGTGTGGCTAATAAAGCTCTCTTCATTTGAACCCAGTTCGGAGTCTGAGTCTGGTCTGTTTTGTTGGTCTACAACAAGCTCATCCAGCAAGGGGGGAGCTCTGGGTCCCCATGTCGGCTGCGTGTCTGCTGGCTGCGACCAGGGCCCACTCTCAGCTCTTAGGGGTCACCCATGTGCCTGCCACATTGCCCTCACCAGCCCTGGGACAACACGAAGTTTACTGTAAAGGCAGCAAAGGACAGTCCCTCCGTCATGCTAAAATGAAGTCTTCAACAGAACATAACCATGGAGTGAAATCCCATCACCTTTGCCCTATAAGTGTTAAAATGTGTCAGCGAGATAACCAGAGACGCACAGCCCAGTTGTAAAGGAGAGCTTTATTCTCGCCGCTGGGCTGCGGGGGGCAGTCTCCCCTCAGAGCAGCAGCCCGGATTCTTCTTGCTCCTCCGATTTTAGGAAGCCCCATCCCCTTTTGTCCTGCCCCTCAGGGGACCGGTACAATAGTGGGTGTGACAGCAATTACAGAAGTCAAAATTAGCATTATTCACCTGGCTCATGATTTGCAGTTTCCAATACTTGAAACTGCAAATACCTGCGAATGCCTCCCAACACGGGGGCAACTATAATCTTAGGCAAAATTCCTTTACTTCTAGGAATTGAAAAATATCGAGGAAGGTTCACTGATGATAAAAATGGAGTCATTTTGTAGCCTCAGCCAAGGGGCCTACATAAGAATGGAATCCAGTCTCCTCAGCCTCGGGCCCAGGCCCTAAGATCCTAATCAAGAGGATGTCATCCTACCACATTTCCTACATAATATAACCTTATCGAGGACCTCATGCCTGTCACCTTTGCCATATTACTGGCAAAGCAAGTCACAATTCTCATTAACTTTCAAGGGAGATTTCCAGGGGTCACCTTGGGTGGGGTGTGTCTCTTGGTTCTCTCTCTGGATTCTTGGTTCTGCCCTGATCATCCCTTTTTTCCCCCGTGGAAGTACCACCAGGACCACTTGTTTGTAGCTTTAGCAGTTTAACCGTCTGCTTCCTCCCGCAGGCTCCTTTCACTCTGTACTGTCCTTTAAGTCCAGACAGCGCAAGTCTTCAAACTGAGTCTCCTGTGGATTTTTTGAGATTCACTCTATTAAACAAAAGCCACATCTACTGATATTTTCCAGGCAATCACTTCTCTGTGTTGGTCTGTGCTGAGAAGTTTGAGGGGCAACCCCTGAGAGAGCTGGGGGACACGCCTTTACTCTCCTGAGGGGCCTCTGTGTGACTGAATTCTCTACCCGCTTGATCTTTCCAAAGCGTGTCTGCCCAGGCACACAGTGACTGATACAGACCGCAGGCAAAAGGAGGTGAATATGTACACTGGAATCCTTAAAGAAGAGACAGAATAAGACAATGTTGCTGGTTTCATTTTAAACTGCTCTCATCGTGCAGGTAATGAGGGAGCATTCCTAAGGCTGGTGAAGCAGTGCTGAGCGATTACTGATGAAACTGCTCCGGACGGTCCTATAGTCAGAGCGAAATAGAAGGATGTGAGAGAGCGAGCAAAGAACAAGCCCTCTGCTCTGGCTACGCTCAGCCACAGAAAACGGAGAAAACATCGAGGAAGTTCTATCCAGTAACCTTCAATGGCTGTAAACTAGGTGTTCTAGAAAACGTGAGTAGAAAGAATCTAGAAGAAAATATATATTTAAAAATAGAAGACTTTTTCCTGAGTTAAGGGAATACTTTAGTCTTCGGGTGGATAAAATTCATGCAATTTAAAGGCACCAAGCAGCATAATGGAAATATACAAGTAGTTACATATGTAGTGATGGAATTTTGACTATAAGATCAGAAACAAAAGAAAAGCCAACAATGATAATAAAAGTTGCTCTTAAAGCATCCAGAAAGAAAAAGCTAGCCAAAATAGTTTATTATACATAAAAGGACAGGAATAAGACAGAAAAGAGATTTCTTTTTTTAAAATTATTTAATTTATTTTGTTACAGATGTTTCCCCTTTTTCACCCACTGATTCCCCCTCCCCCTCCTCCCCACCCTGTCCCCACCTTTGTTGTCCATGTCCACTGTTCATACATACATGCATACAAGTTCTGTGGTTTATCTCCCCCCCTCCACTCCCTCTTCAGTGGATTGTCAGTCTGTACCCCACTTTCATGTCTCTGGGACTACCCCATAACATAATGTTATGTTCATTATATTCCACAAATAAGAGAAAACAGATTTCTTATCTGAAGAGTCAGAGCCTACAAAAGAAAAAAATCCTTTGACAGCCAGCTATAAGCATATTACTTGGGTAACACTCACCAGCAGGTGGAGACACTGTACTTTAGAAATTCGAGGCAAGCGGTGGCTCCCCCCCCCCCCCCCCCCCCAAATGGACTGGGAGACACAGCGTTCCTTCCTGGAGGGTGGCCGCCCACCCAGCTCTTATGTCCCTAACTATTCTTTCCATGTTTCCAAAATATGATGCAAACGGAATCGTCGTTCTGGATGTTTGAGAAGCAAAGAAGCATGAAATGGAGCTGATCCTAAAGCCTGCTTTAGCCTGAAGACCAAGGAGCTCGGTCCTTTACACGTTCCAACAGGTAAGAGTGTGACCACAAAACCACATGCTTCAACTCCTGGGTGCCTCCACTCTCGGGCACCCCACTGTCCTGTCCACAGCGCTTTCACGGTGGTTCTTCATACGCAGAGTGACATTGTGCTTTATATTTTAAAACCGCCAGAAGAGCCCTGGCCGGTTTGGGCATCAGCCCCCGACCAATGAGTCACGGCTGATTCTGGTCAAGGGCACGCACCTCAGTTGCGGTTGTCCCAGCCCTGGTCAGGGTTGTGTGGGAGGCAACCAGTCCATGTGTCTCTCTCACGTGGATATTTCTCTCTCTCTCCCTCTCTTCCGCTCTCTCCCTCCCGCTCTATCTGAACAAAAATGGAAAAACACCCTGGAGTGAGGATTGAAAAATAAATAAATAAAATCACCAGAAGAATACATGTATATAGTTTAAAAACTGAACAGTAGAGCCCTTCGTGTCTTCCCAAACAGGAGCCCTTTACTCTAATGAAACACACACACATGTGTAATCAAGGAAGTATCCATACATTCCTATTTTATTGGGTGATTTTAGCATGAGTGGACTCTGAATTATGTCAAAAAATGTTTTTTGGTGGAGTATATCTAAGAATCAATAAATCTTTAAGAATTAAAATCATACAAAAGTTTGTTCATTGACAAAAAAATTAAATTAGAAATTAATGCAAAAATATATTACTAAATTTTTGTAAACTTAAAAACACACCTCTGAATAAAACATGGATCAGAGAAGAAATCAGAAGAGGATTTAGAAAGTATTTTGAGTTGAATGAAATAAAACACAATATAACACAATTTATGCAGTGCTACTAAAATTTATACAGTGTTCTAATGGACATCTACAGCATAAATGCTTATATTAGAAATGAGGAAAGATCTCAAATCAATGAACTCAGATTGCTCTTTAAGAACCTGGAAAATTGAGGGGCGGGGAGGGATGGGGAGGAGGGTGTCAATGGGGGAAATGAGAAACATCTGTAACAAAAATAAATAAATAAAAATAAATTTAAAAAAAGATAAAGATACTCAGAAAAAAAAAGAACCTGAGAAATTAAATAGAAAGTTAGGCCCAAATTAAGCAGAAGAAAGAAAATAATAATGACCAGAGTAGAAATCAATGGTATAAATATCAGAAAAATAAGAGAAAATCAATGAAACATAATATAATTCTTAGGGAAGATCACTAAAATGGATAAATCTCTAGTGAGACTGATCAGGAAATAAAGAAAACAATTTACAGGTATCAAGAATGAGACATACAAATGGCCAAGAAACATGAAAAAATGTTCAATGTCACTCATCATCAGAGAGATGCAAATTAAAACAACAATGAGGTATCATCTCACACCTTTCAGAATGGCCGCCATCAACAAATCAAACAACAAGTGCTGGTGAGGATGTGGGGAAAACGGAACTTTAGTTACACTGCTGGTGGGAATGCAGACTGGTGCAGCCACTATGGAAAAGAGTGGAGTTTACTCAAAAAATTAAAAATGGAATTGCCATTTGACCCAGAAGCTTAAAGCATCAATCAGAAAGAATATATGCACCCCTATGTTCATAGCAGCACTATTTACAATAGCTAAGATCTGGAAATAGTCCAGGTGCCCATCAGTAGATGAGTGGATAAAAACACTGTGGTACATTTACACAATGGAATACTATGCAGCTGTAAGAAAGAAAGATCTCTTGTCCTTTGAGATGACAAGGAAGAACCTGGAGAGTATTATGCTGAGGGAAGTAATCCAGTCAGAGAAAGGTAAATATCACAT
Source organism: Molossus molossus (assembly GCF_014108415.1). Lineage (NCBI taxonomy): Eukaryota > Metazoa > Chordata > Mammalia > Chiroptera > Molossidae > Molossus > Molossus molossus. The sequence continues at coordinate 70,121 of NW_023425384.1, read as the reverse complement.
GATCTCACCCATGTGTGGAATTGAATGAACAAAATAAACTGATGAAGAAAATAGATCCAGAGACATGGAAGCAGGGGACAGATTGATGAACCTCAGAGGGAAGGGAGGTTGGGGAGGGGAGCAGGAAGAGATAAACCAAAGAACTTCTATGCATATATGCACAACCAATGGACACAGATAATAGTGTGGTGAAGGCCAGGGGTGGGTGAGCAGAGAGAAGGGGGTCAATGGGGAAAAAGAGGGATATCTGTAATACTTTCAACAATAAAGATGAATTTAAAAAAAGAGTGTGAGAAGAGCCATCACTACATACTGTGCAGAAATAAAATTATAATAAAAATAATATATGAAAAACTTTATCCTTATAAATTGGACCACCTAGAAGAATGGAAAGAGTCCTTTAAAAATACAAACTACCAAAGGTAAGTAAAGAAAGTGACCCAAACCAACCCTCTATCTAATAAAGAAATCAAATATTTGCATCTGAAAATCTTCCCATAAGATAAACTCCAGGCCCGGATGTTTTCACTGATAATCTCTTCCAAGCACTTAATGAAGATGTAACACCATTACATAAGTTGTTCCAGAAAATACAGGATGGGGAGCTACATCCCAACTCATTCTCTGACATCATTATTACCTTATACCCAAACCAAAGACATTGTAAGAAGAAAAAACTACAGTCAATGTCCCTCATAAGCATAGTTGCAGAAATTTTAAAGAAAATGTTTAGCAAATCAAATCCAACAGTGTATAAAAAACTAATACAGCATGACCAAGTGGAGGGTGTACAAGGAACATAAGGTTGCTTTAGCATTCAAAAATCAGTCAGTGCAATTCACCATATTGTCAGAAGAGAAAAAAACCAAAAAACATTAGGCTCAATTAATGCAAAAAATATATTTGACAAACTCCAACACTTATTCACGACAGAAAATTCAGCAGGCTAGGAACAGAACAAACTTTCCCAATCTGAGAGGGGATCTAAGAAAAACCTATAACTAATGTCAAACTTACTAGTGAAAAATGAATACTTTCCCTCCCAGACTGAGACCAAGGCAAAATTTTCTGCTCTCACCACTTGCAGTCAATATAATATGGAAGGAACACCCAGTGCAAAAACACAAGAAAAGTAAATATAGGGCATGTCAATTGGAAGGGACAAAATAAAACTGTCTTTATTATAGATAACATAACATAATTGATTCTATAAAATGGGGACTAGCTAACTTTTTTGGTAAAGGGCCCCATCATAAATATTTTAGGCTTTGTTATTTAAGAGACAAAATCAAAGATATATGTAGATACTTACATATAACCATCCAAAATGCAAACATTTAAAGATGTAAAATAATTTTTTGCTCCTAGGTTGTACAAAAACAGTGGTTGGCTGGTTTGGGCTCGTTGGGCCATAGTTTGTAAATTCTTATAGTAGAACATTTTATGTACTCTACAAAAAATCCGGTATAAGGAAAAAGTGAGTCTAGTGAGGTTGTAGGGTACAAATTCAGTAAAGATGATCAATTTTATTTCTATATACTAGCAATGAAGAAAAAATTGATATTTATAACTTTTTTTTCCCTCACCCGAGGACATTTTTCCATTTTTTATTCAGATAGAGTGGGAGGGAGGGAGAGGAATAGAGAGAGAGAGAGAAACATCAATGTGAAAGGGACACATCGAGTGGGCTGCCTCCTGCACGACCCAACCAGGGTTGGGGACAAACTGCAACAGAGGTACGTGCCCCTAGTGGGAACCTAACCCAGGTCTCTCTGGACTGCAGGCCGACGCTCTAACTGCTGAGCCAAACCAGCCAGGGCTATCATTTTTATTTATAGTATCATAAATAATATAAATCATTCAAGGATAAACGTGAAAGAAGATGTGTATAATCTGTGTGCTGAAATTACATATCATTGTTGAGAGAAATTTAAAAATACCTAAATAAATGGAGACATATACCATGTTCAAAGACTGAAAGAATCAATATTGTCAATATATATATTCTTTTTTCATTGATGAATAGCTTCAACACAATTGCAATCCAAATTATATAGATTTATTAAAGAAATTAATGTTTACTCTTAAATTAATGTGAAATGCAAAAGATAGAGAATAGTAAAAGCAATTTAAAAAAATAAGGATAAAGTTGAGAGTTTATATTTCCTAATTTGAAGACATCTGTATAGAGATACATTAAGACAGTGTGGTATTAATGTAAAGATATACAGTCCATTGGAACAGAATAGAGTCCAGAAATAGACCTCTATGTATATAATCAACTGTTGACAAAGGAATTCAATAGGGAATTCAATAGGGAAAAGATAATCTTTTTAACAAATGATACTTTGACAATTGGATACTCAAAAATTAAGCCTAGGCCCTTATTTCACACTTAATAGCTACCAGGCATTACTTTAGTACTGAGAAGGCAGAGATGTCCACGCAGACCTTGTCCTTAGGGAACTGCCTACTTTAATCAGCAACAACAATGCTAATTTGTTACCCACAAAAATTAACTTAAAATGGATCATAGTCCTAAACATAATAGTGAAATTATAAAAATTCAATGGGAAAACATATGAGAAAGTTTAAGAGCCTTCAGGTTTGGCAAAAACTTTGTAACAAACAAAAATTATAAATTATAAGAAAAATCAATAAGTTGGACTATATCAAAATTTAAAAATTTTATTTTCCAAAAATATGATTACAAAAATAAAAAAAACTAAGCTGGAGAGTGGGAAAATATTTTCAAATATCTGACAAAAAGAACTTTTATCTTTAATATATAAAGAACACATAATTCAGTAATAAGAGGAAAACAACCCAATTAAAAAATGGTCAAAAGACTTGAACAGACACTTCCATCAAAGAAGATATATAGATGGCAAATAAGCACATAACAAGCTGCTCAACATCATTGATATGCAAATTAAAAACACAATGAGATGCCACGACATTCTCATTGGAATGGCTTAAATTAGAAACTCTGACTATTCCGAGAGTCGTCAGGATGTGTAAAAACTAGAATTGTCTCACACTATTGGCAGGAATGTAAAATATATCAAAATCAATTGGCGATTTTGAATATCGTTTGGCAGCTTTTTAAAAAGTTAAATAAAACATACCATTTTTTTAAAGCATTCCATGTCTAGGTATTTGCCCAAGAGAAGAGGAAATATGTGCATAGACAAAGACTTGTACAGAATGTTCATAGAAGATTTATTTATATTAGCTCCAAACTGGAAACAACGCCAGTATGTATACGATGGAATACTACTCAAGAATCAAAAGGTAGAAATATCACTGATATGTGCAAAACAACGTTGAATCTCAAGATAATTATGATGAATGAAAAAAGCAGAGAAAAGATTTTTAGTATGATTTCATTTAAATATAATTTAAGAAAATACAGACTAGTTTCATATAAAATTTTAGAAAATGCAAACTGACAAGAAAGCAGTTTAGTGAAATTTGGGGACTGGGGATGGGGTGGCTTACAAAACACCATAAAGAAGTTTGAGGGATGATGACTCTGTTCACTGTGGGGATCTTGACTGTAGTGATGGCCTATTGTGTATATACATATGTGGAAATTCATGAAATTATACTATAAATATGAGCAGGTTATTGTATGTCAATTATATATCAATAAACCTGTAGAAAAGAGAAACGTTTCTAGAGACCTATCTAGAAATAAGGTATATTGCTCCATTTATCTATGGTTTTTATGGATCTTTATTATATTTTCTAACTTTTTTCATAATTTTACATATATATTTAATTTCCTTTCTTGGTATTTTTTTTTTACTTTTTATTACTATTATGAGTAAAAATTTTTCTGCAAATATATGTATTTTCATGTTTGATTATTATAATCCAATATTGTCTATTTCACTATTCTGTGCATTAGATCTCCAGGACGTATTTATTGTGCCCTTAAACAGCATCTTTTCTACTTCCCTTACTTGCCTTCTTTTATTTTTTTATTCTCACCTGAGGACATTTTTCCATTTTTGTTCAGATAAAGTGGGAGGGAGAGAGAGGAAGAGAAAGAGAGAGAGGAACATTGACGTGAAAGGGACACATCGAGTGGCTGCCACCCGCACAACCCAACCAGGGCCGGGGACAAACTGCAACCGAGGTACATGCTCTTAGTGGGAACCAAACCCGGGTCTCTCTGGACCACAAGCCAACGCTCTAACCACTGAGAAAAACTGGCCAGGTCTTATTTACCTTCTTAATGGTTTAATCTTCCAGAAGTTGGGCTGCTGGCTCCCGTCTGTAGAAGGGCTCTTTGTCACCCCTGTCGTGGCTGCTGAGATCCTGTGTGTATTAGGTCACCAGTGTGGGCAAGGGCATTCCGCTGTGTGTGAATGACCCTCTTCCCATTATGGTCCTGATTCTGTTTTTAGAAAATAGCTCTATTAAATTTCCAAGCTATGTATTTATAAACTTCAGAAGTATTTGTGTAACAATTACCCCCACATAACAAGAAAATATTCCATTATAAAAGGAATAATCAGAGAAAAAAAAGTACAGTGTATTAGAAAGTTAATTATAAAAAGTTAATTGTAAGTGTAGTAACAAAAACAAAAAATACCAACAAAAGAATGACCTTTTTGGTCATTCTTGCACATCTATCCTTGCTGATAGTCCTTTACATTCACATGGTCGGCTTTTTAAAGTCCGCTGGATTTGATTATTATTACCTAAATGTTTGCAATGTCCTAATGATTCTACACATTTCTTTTGTAAAAAAATTATCTATTATTTATTAATTAATTTTTGTTATAGATGTTTCTCCTTTTTACCCGACTGATACCACCATCACCCTCCCTCCCTGCCCTGTCCCCAGTTTGTTGTCCATGTCTACTGTTCATGCATACATGCATATAAGTTCTCTCCCCCACCACCCCCTCTTCTGGGGATAGATTGTCCCACTTCCACGTCTCTGGGACTACCCCATTCCTCAGACTGTTGTGTTCATTATATTCCACAAATAAGTGAGATCATATGATACTTGTCTTTCTCTGTCTGGCTTGTTTCGCTTAGGATGATATTTTCCAGGTCCCTCCATGTAGTCTCCAAGGATAAGAGATCTTTCTTTCTTACAGCTGCGTAGTACTCCATTGTGTATATGTACCACAGCTTTTTTTATCCATTCGTCTACTGATGGACACTTGGGCTGTTTCCAGATCTTAGCTATTGTAACTAGAGCTGCTACAAACAAGCAGGTACATATATTCTTTCTCATTGGTGTTTCAGGCTTCTACGGGTACATTCCTTGAAGTGGGATCACTGGGTCCAATGGAAGTTCAATTTTTAATTTTTTGAGGTAAGACCATATTGTTTTCCATAGTGGCTGCACCAGTCTGCATTCCCACCAGCAGTGTACTAGAGTCCCATTTTCTCCGCACACTCGCCAACACTTGTTGTTTGATGATTTGTTGATGGCCATTCTGACAGGTGTGAGGTGATACCTCATTGTTGTTTTAATTTGCATCTCTCTGATGATTAGTGATGTTGAGCATTTCATCATATGTCTCTTGGCCTCTTGTATGTCCTGTTTGGAGAGGTGTCTATTCAGCTCCTCTGCCCATTTTTTAATTGGGTTCGTTGTCTTCCTTTTGTGGAGTTGTATGAGCACTCTATATATATTAGAAATTAACCCCTTATCTGATACATCATTGGCAATTATGCTCTCCCATACAGTGAGTTGCCTTTCTATTTTGATGATTGTATCTTTCGCTGTGCAGAAGTTTTTGAGTTTGATGTAGTCCCATGTGTTCATTTTCTCCTTTCCTTCTATTGCCTTAGGTGATGTATCAGTGAAAATTCTGCTGCGTATGATGTCTGAAATTTTGTTGCCTATGTTTTATTCTAGGATTTTTATGGATCCATGAGTCACATTTAAGTCTTTTATCCATTTTGAGTTTATTCTTGTGTATGGTATAAGTTGATGGTCTAGTTTCATTTTTCTGCATGTAGCTGTCCAATTTTCCCAGCACCATTTATTAAAGAGGCTGTCTTTACTCCACTGTATGCTCTTGCCACCTTTGTCAAATATTAATTGAACATATTGCCTTGGGTCCATTTCTGGGTTCTGTTCTGTTCCACTGGTCTATATGCCTGTTCTTGTGCTAGTACCAGGCTGTTTTGATTATGGTGGCTTTGTAGTATAACCTGAAATCTGGTAATGTGATCCCTCCAACTTTGTTCTTCCTTTTCAAGATTGCTGTGGCTATTCAAGGTCTTTTTTGGTTCCATATGAGCTTTTGAAGTACTTGTTCTAATTCTGTGAAGTATGCCGTTGGTATTTTGATGGAAATTGCATTGAATCTATAGATTGCTTTGGGTAATATGGACATTTTAATGATGTCAGTTCTTCCAATCCATGAACAGGGTATGTGATTCCACTTTTTTATATCTTCCTCTATTTCTTTTTTCAATGACCTATAGTTTTCTGCAAATAAGTTCTTTATTTCTTTGGTTAAGTTTATTCCTAGGTATCTTAATTTTTTTGCCACAATTTTAAATGGGATTGTTTTCTTAGTTTCTCATTCTGTGAGTTCATCATTGGTGTATAAGAATGCCATCAATTTCTGGATGTTAATTTTGTATCAGCTACTTTGCCAAATTCATTTAAGTCTAATAAATTTTTGATGGAGTCTTTGGAGTATTCTACGTATAGTATCATGTCATCTGCGAATAATGACAGTCTCACTTCCTCCTTTCCAATTTGGATCCCTTTTATTTTTTCTTCCTGTCTGATTGCTGTGGCTAAGACTTCTAGTACTATATTAAATAAGAGTGGCGAAAGTGGGCATCCTTGCCTTGTTACTGTTCTTAGGGAAAATGCTTTTAGTTTTTGTCCATTGAGTATGATGTTGGCTGTAGGTCTTTCATATATGGCCTTTATTATGTCGAGATATGATCCCTCTATTCCCTCATTGCTGAGCGTTTTTATCAGAAATCGATGCTGGATTTTGCCGAAGGCTTTTTCAGCATCTATTGATATGATCATGTGGTTTTTATACTTCATTTTATTTATGTGGTGTATCACGTTTATTGATTTGCTAATATTGTACCAGCCTTGCATCCCTGGGACGAAGCCCACTTGGTCATGGTGGATAATTTTTTTGGTCTATTGCGAGAGTCGATTTGCTAGTATTTTGTTGAGGATTTTGGCATCTATGTTTATCAGGGATATTGGCCTGTACTTTTCTTTCTTTGTAGTGTCTTTTTCTGGTTTTGGAATTAGAATTATGCTGTCTTTATAAAATGAGTTTGGAAGTCTTTCTTCTTCTTGAATTTTTTGAAATAGTTTGAGGAGAAAGGGTATTAGTTCTTCTTTGAATGTTCAGTAAAACTCTTCCGTGAAGCCATCCGGGCCTGGGCTTTTGTTTGCTGGGTGAGTCTTACATCTGGGTGAAGATTACATCTTCAATTTCTTCTGTTGTTATTGGTCTGTTCAAGATTTATATCTCTTCCTGGTCCAGTTTTGTGAGACTACGTGTTTCTAGAAATTTGTCCATTTCACTTAGATTGTCGAATTTGTTGCCATATAATTGTTCATAGTAGTTGTTAATGATATTTTGTATTTCTGTAGTGTCAGTTGTTACTTCTCCTCTTTCATTTCTGATTTTGTTTACTTGGCTTCTCTCTCTTTGTTTCTTGGTGAGTCTAGCTAGGGTCCATCAACCTTGTTTATCTTTTTGAAAAACCAGCTCTTTGTTTCATTAATCCTTTGAATTGTTTTTTTTTGGTATACATGTTATTTATTTCTGCTCTGATCTTTACTATTTCCTTCCTTCTACTTGCTCTGAGGTTTTCTTTTTGTTTGCTCTCTAGCTATTTAACTTGTGAGGTTAGATTGTCTATTAGAGATTTTTCTTGTTTTTTTGAGGTAGGACTGTAGTGCTACGAACTTCCCTCTTAGAACTGCTTTTGCTGCATCCCATAGATTTTGTGTTGTTGTGTCTTCATTTTCATTGGTTTCCATGAAGTTTTTGATTTCTTCCTTGATCTCCTCGGTGACTCATTCATTGTTTAATAACATGCTATTTAGTTTCCATGTGTTCAAATGTCTTTGCATCTTTCTTGCAATTGATTTCTAGTTTCATGCCATTGCGATCTGAGAAGGCGCTTGAAATGATTTCAGTCTTCTTGAACTTGTAAAGAGTTAGTTTGTTCCCTAACATGTGGTCTATCTTTGAGAATGTCCCTTGTGCAATTGAGAAAAATGTGAATTCTGTAGTTTTGGGGTGTAATTCTCTGTAGATATCTATTAAATCCATTTGGTCTAGTGCTTCATTTAGAGTTTCTCTTTCCTTGCTAATTTTTTTGTCTAGAGGATCTATCCAGTGATGTCAGCAGGGTTTTGAAGTCCACTGCTATGATTGTATTGCTATATTTCTCCTTTGAAGTCCTCCAGTAGATTCTTAATATATTTTGGTGCTCCTATATTGGGTGCATATATGTTTATCAAGGTTATATCTTCCTGTTGGATAGATCCTTTCAATATTATGTAGTGGCTTTCTTTGTCTCTAGTTATGGTCTTCATTTTGAAATCTATTTTATCAGATATGAGTATTGCTACCCCAGCTTTTTTTCCTTTCCATTTGCTTGGAAGATTTTTTTTTCCATCCCTTCACTTTCAATCTATGTGAATCTTTTGTTGTGAGGTGGGTCTCTTGTAAACAACATATAGATGAGTCATGCTTTCTTATCCAATCAGCTACTCTGTGTCTCTTTATGGGAGCATTCAATCCATTTACATTTAGGGTGATTATTGATATGTACTTATTTATTACCATTTTTGTTTAGTGTGGTTCTATTTTTCTTTCTAGTTCTCCTGTTAATTACAGCATTCCTTTTAGCATTTCTTGCAGTGCTGGTTTGGTGCTATTGTATTCCCTTAGCCTTTTTTTTTTTTTTTTTTTTTTTTGTCTGGGAAGCTCTTTATTTGACTTTCTATTTTGAATGATAGCCTTGCTGGGTAGAGTAGTCTTGGATTCAGATCCTTGTTTTTCATGACTTTGATTACTTCATGCCATTCCCTTCTGGCCTGTAGTGTTTCTTGTGAGAAGTCAGCTGAAAGCCTTATGGAATTTCCTTTGTAGGTAACCTGTTGCTTATCTCTTGCTGCTTTTAGGATTCTCTCTTTGTGTTTAATTTTTAGCAGTTTGATTACTATGTGTCTTGGTGTGGGCCAGTTTGGGTTCTTCTTACTTGGGGCTCTCTGTGCTTCTTGAACTTGAATGCCGTCTTCCTTCACCAAATTAGGAAAGTTTTCTGTCACTATTTCTTTGAATATATTCTCTAACCCTTGCTCATTTTCTTCTTCTTCGGGAACTTTTATGATGCGAATATTATTACCTTTCCAGTTTTCCCACTGTTCTCCTAAGCTGTCTTCCTGTTTTTTAATCATTTTTTTCTTTTGGTTTTCTGATTGGTTGATTTTTTTCTACCCTGTCTTCTAATTCAGTGATCTGGTCCTCAGCTTCCTCTACTCTGCTTTTTAGACCTTCCAATGTGTTTTTCATTTCTAATATGTTATTTTTTAAAATATATTTTTGGTGGTTTTTAATTTCCAATTGGCTTATTTTCAGCATCTCTATGTCCTTACACATGCTGTTGAGCTTCCTCAAGATCATGGCTCCGAATTCTAGTTTTGTTAACTTGCTTAACTGCACCTCATTTATCTCCTCTTTGGTAGAGGTCTCTTGTTATTTCATTTGGCTTTTGTTTCTGTGTTTCAGCATTTTGGCTATCACAGTGGGCTTGGAGTCTGCTATATTTTCCCTGTGGGTGTTGGCGTTCTGCTGTTTGTGGCACCCTCTCCTGGGTTTGGATGAGGCAGGTAGGACCCACTTTAAACACCACTGTCCAGTTTTAACTTTCCTGGTTAGAGTTGTTAGCCCAGGGAATGGTAGTTATCCTCTAGCTTTTTTTTTGCCTGGAGGCTCTTAGTAGAGATCACCTGAAGACCCTTGGTTTCTGAGTTGCCTAAAAAACTCCCTCAGGTGCTCAGTTTAAGAGGATTTCCCGAGGGTGGGGCAGATGCTGGTTGTTAATGGGTCTCAATTTGCATTTCAATGGCCCACCTGGGTGGTGTTGAATCTCTGAGGGAGGGGCCACTGCCTCTCCCCAGGGCCCTGGGAAGGAGTAAGATGACCACTGTCCTGTGTGGCTGCACTCAACAAAAGGTCTGAGCACCCTCCAAATCCCGAGTGTCCCCACACAGTTCCAGTCTAGTCTGCCCTCCCTCTGCCAGAGCCAAGGTGAGTGGCTGCTGCCAATCTAGCCTCTGTTCAGACTCTGCGTCGTGGGACTGCCTGGAACTTTTAGTCCGAGGGCGCTGCTTCCATCTAAGGGTAGCCGAGTTGGCGGCACTTGCCGGGGGCGTAGCACCCAGCCCTGGACTCAGCCGAGGTCACCGGACGCAGCCGAAGCGGTACAGCTTCCAGCTGAGTCCCCTGGTCCCAGCTGAGTCCGCTGGTCCCATCTCAGGCCGCTGCGGACCGTGGGCTCCCGGCCCCCTCTCGTGTCCTCCCAAGCCTACCAGGATTGAGTCAGTGTCCCTGGTTATGTGGTCCTCCAGGCTGCCTTTCGGTTGCCCCTTCCTGACGATTTGTCTTTATTTTCGTTGTAAATCCAGTTTGGTCCTGGGAGATGGTCTGTGTAGCTTCCATTCACTCTGCCGCCATTTTTTTCCTGCACATTTCTTGATACCTGCATGTATTTTAAGCTCCATTTCCCCCTAATTGCAGCTCTATGCTTCTTGCTGGCCTTCTTAGTGACCCAGTCTGCTGGAGACAAGTGACGCTGCCTCATATCTACTCCTTATTGGCTGGAGAGGAAACCATCATACCCTCAAAAATAGCTTCTGTAAAGTCTCTTTGTCATCAATGTCTTTATCTGAGTGTTAGATGTAAATGACAGAGTTTGGGGGAAGGAAGATAAATAGCGGTAGGAAGCCTCTTTGTATGTGTATCTTCCAGGGTACCCTGTCCTGGCCTCTGTAAGACTGTCTCAATCTGAGAGGGAGGCAATGGTCAGCAGTAGGATGAGAGGACAGACACCCCTTCAGATCTCCAAGTCACAATCATGGATCTTAAACCAAGGGTGGCCCCACCCTAGCAGGAATTTCAGGAATTGCAGGAACACAATCACGCACTGCTTAACGATGGGGATATAGTCTGAGAAATGCATTCAGGTGATTTTGTCTTTGTGTGGACATCACAAGTGTCCTTACACAAATCTACATGGTATGGCCTGCTATTCACCTAGGCTGTATGCCTGGCCTATTGCTCCTAGGCTACAAACCTGTACAGCATGTGACTATACAAAACAATGCGAGATTTAATGGGACACAAAAGAAAATGATGCAATTAGGAGACATAGTAGATGCAAGATGTATGAGGCTGCTGCCAGCTAACAGAGTATATGGTTTCACAACAACCTTGTCTTTTTTTTTTTTTGTATCCTCATCCAAGGTCATTTTTCCATTTTTTTGTTCAGATAGAGTGGGAGGGAGAGAGAGGAAGAGAGAGAGAGAGAAACATCAATGTGAAAGGGACACATCGAGAGGCTGCCACTAGCATGACTGACCAGGTCCGGGGACAAACTGCATCCGAGGTACATGCCCTCAGCAGGAATCGAACCTGGGTCTCTCTGGACTGCAGGCTGATGCTCTAATCACTGAACCAAACCGGTCAGTGCAACCATTTTTTTTTTAATAAGTAGAAAGAGCACACTCTAAAAAGTATAGTATACTAAATACATAAAATAGTCATTTGTGATCACCATCAAGTATTATGTGCTGTACCTGACTATATGTGATACATGTTATACGACTGGCAGCATGGTAGGTTTGTTTACACCAGCATCACCAGGAACATGTGAGTAATGCATGTGTTACAATCAGTAGATAAAATTTTTTCAAGCTTTGTTATAATCTTATGGAACCACTGTTTATATTTTAATTTTAATTTTTAATGTCTATTTATTTATTTTTGTTATAGATGTTTCTTCTTTTCCCCCCATTGACATCTTTCTGCCAGTCCTGCCTCTCCTCAGCATCATTATTCATGTCCTTGCTTATGCATACATGCATACATGCATATAAGTTCTGTAGTTTATCTCTTCCCTTCCCCATGTCCACCTCTTCTAAGGTTTATCAGTCTGCACCCCGCTTCTATTTTGTTCCTCAGCTTGTTTTGTTCATTATATTCTACAAATAAGAGAGATCATGTGATATTTATCTTTCTCTGATTGACTTGTTTTGCTTAGGATAATAATGACTTGTTAACGATCTTTTATATTTCTGTGGTGTCGGTTGTTACTTCTCCTCTTTCATTTCTGATTTTGTGTACATGGGTTCTCTCTCTTTGTTTCTTGGTGAGTCTAGCTAAGGGTCCATCAATCTTGTTTACCTTTTTGAAAAACCAGCTCTTTGTTTCATTGATCCTTTGAATTGTGTTTTTGGTCTCTAAGTCGTTTATTTCTGCTCTGATCTTTACTATTTCCTTTTTTCTACTTGCTCTAGGTCCCTCCATGTCATCTCAAGGGTAAGAGATCTTTCTTTCTTACAGTTGTATAGTATTACATTGTGCATATGTATCACAGCTATTTTATCCCTTCACCTACTGATGGACACTTGGACTGTTTCCAGATCTTATCTATTGTAAATGGTGCAGCTATGAACATAGGGGTACATATATTCTTTCTGATTGGTGTTTCAGGCTTCTTAGGGTATATTCCTAGAAGCGGGATCACTGGGTCAAATGGAAGTTCAATTTTTAATTTTTTGAGGTAAGACCATATTGTTGTCCATAGTGGCTGCACCAGTCTGCATTCCCACCAGCAGTGTACTAGAGTCCCCTTTTCTCCACACCCTCACCAACACTTGTTGTTTGATGATTTGTTGATGGCAGCCATTCTGACAGGTGTGAGGTGATACCTCATTGTTGTTTTAATTTACATCTCTCTGATGATTAGTGATGTTGAGCATTTCTTCATATGTCTCTTGGCCATTTGTATGTCCTGTTTGGAGAGGTGTCTATTCAGCTCCTCTGCCCATTTTTTAATTGGGTTCTTTGTCTTGCTTTTGTTGAGTTGTATGAGTACTCTACATATTTTGGAAATTAACCCCTTATCTGATATATTATTGGTAATGATGCTTTGCCATACAGTGGGTTGCCTTTCCATGTGTTCATTGTTTCCTTTGTTTCTGTTGCCTTAGGTGATGTATCAGTGAAAATTCTGCTGTGTATGATGTCCAAAATTTTGGTGCCTACATTTTCCTCTAGAATTTTTATGGATTCACGGGTCACATTAAGTCTTTTATCCATTTTGAGTTTATTTTTGTGTATGGTGTAAGTTGATGATCTAGTTTCATTTTTTTGGGGGGATGTAGCTGTCCAATTTTCCCAACACCATTTATTAAAGAGGCTGTCTTTACTTCATTGTATGCTCTTGCCACCTTTGTCAAATATTAATTGAGCATATTGCCTTGAGTCCATTTCTTGGTTCTCTGTTCTGTTCCACTGGTCTATATGCCTGTTCTTGTGCCAGTACCAGGCTGTTTTGATTACAGTTGCTTTGTAGTATAACCCGATATCTGGTATTGTGATCCCACCTACTTTGTTCTTCTTTTTCAAAATTGCTGTGGCTATTTGCAGACTTTTTTGGTTCCATATGAACTTTTGAAGTATTTGTTCTAGTTCTGTGAAATATGTCGTTAGTATTTTGATGGGAATTGCAATGAATCTATAGATTGCTTTGGGTAGTATGGACATTTTAATGATGTTAATTTGTCCAATCCATGAACAGGGTATGTGCTTCCACTTTTTTATATCTTCCTCTATTTCTTTTTCCAATGTCCTGTGGTTTTCTGCAAATAGGTCCTTTACTTCTTTGGTTAAGTTTATTCCTAGGTATCTTAATTTTTTTTGCCATGGTGGTAAATGGAATTGTTTTTTCAGTTTCTGGTGTATATGAATGCCATCGGTTTCTTGATGTTAATTTTGTATCCTACTACTTTGCCAAATGCATTTATTAAGTCTAGTAGATTTTTGATAGAGTCTTTAGGGTTTCTATGTATAATAAATATCATGTCATCTGCAAATAATGAAAGTTTCACTTCCTCCTTTCCAACTTGGATCCCTTTTATATTTTCCTCATGTCTGATTGCTGTGGCTAAGACTTCCAGTACTATGTTAAAGAAGAGTGGCAAAAGTGGACATCCCTATCTTGTTCCTGTTCTTCAAGGAAATTATTTTAGTTTCTGTCCATTGAGTATGATGTTGGCAGTAGGTCTTTCATATATGGCCTTTATCATGTTGAGATATGATCCCTTTATTCCCACATAGCTGAGCGTTTTTATCAGAAATGGATGCTGGATTTTGTCAAATGCTTTTTCAGCATCTATTGATATGATCATGTGGTTTTTATTCTTCATTTTGTTTATGTGGTGTATCACATAAACATTTATTGATTTGCAAATATTGTACCAGCCTTGCATCAGTGGAATAAATTCCATTTGGTCATGGTGAATAATTTTTTTGATGTATTACTTATTACTGGATCCAATTTGCTAGTATTTTGTTCAGGATTTTGGCATCTATTTTCATCAGGGTTATTGGCCTGTAGTTTTCTTTCTTTGTAGTGTCTTTTTCTGGTTTTGGAATTAAAGTTATGCTGGCCTCATAACGAGTTTGGAAGTCTTCCTTCTTCTTGAATTTTTTGAAATAGTTTGAGGAGAATGGGTATTAGTTCTTCTTTGAATGTTCGGTAAAACTCCTCCGTGAAGCCACCTGGGCCTGGGCTTTTGTTTGCTGGGAGAGTCCTGATTACTTCTTCAATTTCTTCTGTTGTTATTGGTCTGTTCAAGTTTTCTCTTTCTTCCCGGTCCAGTTTTGGAATACTGTGTGTTTCTATAAATTTGTCCATTTCGCTTAGATTGTTGAATTTGTTGCCATATAGTTGTTCATAGCAGCTGTTAACGATCTTTTATATTTCTGTGGTGTCGGTTGTTACTTCTCCTCTTTCATTTCTGATTTTGTGTATTTGGGTTCTCTCTCTTTCTTGGTCAGTCTATCTTAGGGTCCATCAATCTTGTTTACCTTTTTGAAAAACCAGCTCTTTGTTTCATTGATCCTTTGAATTGTGTTTTGGTCTCTAAGTCGTTAATTTCTGCTCTGATCTTTACTATTCCCTTTTTTCTACTTGCTCTCGGATTTTCTTTTTGTTTGCTTTCTAGTTCTTTAATTTGTGAGGTTAGATAGTCAATTTGAAATTTTTCTTGTTTTTTGAGGTAGGCCTGTAGTGCTATGAACTTCCCTCTCAGAACTGCTTTTGCTGCATCCCATAGATTTTGTGTTGTTGTGTCTTCATTTTCATTCGTTTACAGGAAGGTTTTAATTTCTTCCTTAATTTTCTCGGTAACTCATCCTTTGTTTAATGACATGCTATTTAGCCTCCATGTGTTCAGATATTCTTGTTGCAATTGATTTCTAGTTTCATGCCATTGTGATCTGAGAAGATGCTTGATATAATTTCAATCTTCTTGAACTTGTAGAGATTTAATATGTGTCCTATCATGTGGTCTAGCTTTGAGAATGTCCCATGTGCACTTGAGAGGAATGTGAATTCTGTAGTTTTGTGGTGTAATTCTTGGTAGATATCTATTAAATACATTTGGTCTAGTGCTTCATTTAGAGTCTCTGTTTCCTTGCTAATTTTTTGTCTAGAGGATCTATCCAGTGGTGTCAATGGGGTGTTGAAGTCCCCTGGTATGATTGTATTGCTGTCAACTTCTCCTTGGAAGTCCTCCAGAAGATTTTGAATATATTTTGGTGCTCCTATATTGGGTGCATATATGTTTATCAAGGTTATATCTTCCTGTTGGATAGATCCTTTCAATATTATGTAGTAGCCTTCTTTGTCTCTAGTTATGGCCTTCATTTTGAAATCTATTTTATCAGATATGAGTATTGCTACCCCAGCTTTTTTTGCTTTCCATTTGCTTGGAAAAATTTTTTTCATCCCTTCACTTTCAATCTATGTGAGTCTTTTGTTGTGAGGTGGGTTTCTTGTAAACAACATATAGCTGAGTCATGCTTTCTCATCCAATCAGCCACTGTCAAATCTTATTTTCCTGGTTAAAGTTGCTAGCCCAGGAAAGGTACTGTTATCCTCTAGCTTTTTGCCTGGAGGCTAGCAGTCGAGGTTACTTGAAGGGTTTTGGGTTGTCAGTTGAATGAAAAACTTCCTCAGGTGTTCAGCATAAGAGGATTTCCCGAGGGTGGGGCAGATGCTAGTTGTTAATGAGCTTCAATTTGCATTTCAGTGGCCCACAGTTTGGGGTTCGATCTCTGAGAAAGGGGCTGCTGCCTCTCCCCAGAGCCCTGGGAAGGAGCAATATGGTTACTGTCCTGTGTGGCAGCAACTCAGCAAAAGCTCTGAGTGCCCTTCAAATCCTGAGTGTCCCGACACAGTTCCAGTCCAGTCTGCCCTCCCTCTGCCGGAGCACAAGGTGAGTGGTTGTGGCTTTGTTAGCCTCTGTCCCAGCTCTGCACTGTGGAGCCACTTGGGACTTTAACCCAAGGGTGCTGCTCCCAGCTAAGGCCACTGGCGAGCTGCTGACTGTGGGCTCCCAGCCCCTGTCTTGCGCCTTCGCAATCCTATCAGGATGGAGTTAATGTCCCTGGTTATATGGTGCTTGCAAGCTGCTTTACTGCTGCTTTTTCCTGTCGATTTGTCTGTGTTATAGTTGTAATTCCAGTTTGGTTCTGGGAGACGGTCTGTATAGCTTCCGTTCACTCCGACGCCATTTTGGATCTCCCTATTCTTGTTTCTTAAGGTATGCCTATGGTGCTATGAACTTCCCTTCAGGACTGCTTTCACTGTGTCCCATAGATTTTGTGTTGTTGTGTATTCATTTTCATTGGTTTTAAGGAAGTTTTTAATTTCTGCTTTGATCACCTTTATAACCCATTCATTGTTTACTAACATGGTATTTAGCCTTCATGTGTTTGAATGCTTCTGCATGTTTTTATTGTAAATGATTTCTAGTTTTATGCCATTTTGATTTGAGATGATGCTTGATATAATTTCAATCTTCTTGAATTTGTAGAGACTTGCTTTGTGTCCTAACATGTGGTCTATCTTTGTGAATTTCCCATGTGCACTTGAGAAGAATGTATATTCTGCAGCTTTGGGGTGAAGTATTCTGTAAATATCAATAAAGTCCAGATGATCTAGTTCATCATTTAAGGACTTTGAGTGCTTGTTAATTTTTGTCTAGAAGATCTATTCAGTAGTGTCAGTGGGTTGTTAAAGTTAACCACTATGATTGTACTGCTATTGATCTTTCCCTTGAAGTTCTCCAGAAGTTTTAAAATATATTTTTGGTGCTCCTGTATTTGGTGCATATATGTTTACTAGGGTTATATCCTCTTGTTGAATTGATCCTTTTATTATGTAGTGTCTTTCTTTGTCTCTTCTTATGGTCCTTGTTTTGAGGTATATCTTATCAGATATGAGTATTGTTACACCAGCTTTTAAAAATTCCCTTTACTTTCATCCTGTGTGAGTGTTTTGTTGTGAGGTGGGTCTCTTGTAGACAGCATGTATATGGGTCGTGTTTTCTTATCCAATCAGCTACCTCTTTTGATTGGGGCATTTAAGCAATTTACATTTAAGGTAATTATTGATAGATACTTGTTAGTTGCCATGTTTATTTTATGCCATGTTCCTGTCTCTCTCTCTCTATTTCTTCTCCTTTTTATAGCAGTCTCCTTAGCATTTCTTGCAGTGCTGGTTTGGTGGTGGTAAATTCCTTTAGCTTTTTTTCGTCTGTGAAGCTATTTATTTCACCTTCAATTTTGAATGATAGCCTTTCTGGACAGAGTATTCTTGGATTCAGACCCTTGCCTTTCATTATTTTGTACATTTCATGCCACTCCCTGCTGGCCTGCAGGGTTTTCATTGAGAAATCAGCTGACAGTCTCATGGGACCTCCCTTGTAGGTAACTTTCTGTCTCTCTCTTGTTTCCTTTAAGATTCTTTCTTTGTCTTTAATGTTTGCCATTTTAATTATGATGTATCTAGCTCTGGGTCTTCTGGGGTTCATTTTGCTTGGGACTCTCTGTGTTTCCTGGACTTGTGTGACTTTTTCCTTTGCCAAATTAGGGAAGTTTTCTGTCATTGTTTTTTCAAACAGCTTCTCTATTCCTTTCTCTGAGTCTTCTCCTTCTGATACCCCTATCATGCAAATGTTGTTGTTTGGTATTGTCCCAAAGCTCCTTTAAACTCTTTTTTAAAGGAGTTTTTTTTCCCATTTGCTTCTGTATTTGCATGTTTTGTTCTATCTTGTCTTCTAACTCACTGATTCAGATTCAGCTTCTTCTAATATACTATTGAATCCTTCTAAGGTATTTTTCATATCAACTATGTCATTCGTTATTTCCTCTTGATTTTTATGCATAGCTTCTACCTCTTTTTTTAAGCTGATGTAGTTTTCACTGAGCTCTTTATAATTCTTATTAATTTTCTTGTAGTTCTCACTGAATTGTTTGAGCACCCTTAAAATCATTGCTTTGAATTCTTTATCTGAAAAGTTGCTTTCTTCCATTTTATGTAGTTCCTTTTCTAGTGATTCCTCCTTTTCTTTCATTTGAGTGTTGTTTCTGTGTCTCACCATTTTAGCTTTATGGTATTTCTAGGCCCAGTGAGTGATGTTGGGATGTGTAGGAAGGTCAGTGTGTATCAAAAAAGGCTGCTCTGCCTTCCAGACTGTTTTGGTGTATGGCGCCTCTTGCCTGTTGTGGGTCCTGGCAGATCAACTACTGGTGGCTAGTATTGGTCTGTCCTGGTAGGTGCTGTTGCTCCTGGGTTGCCTTGGTCTCCACTGGTGCTGCAGGTTGCTGGGTCTCTCTGGCCCCTTCCGGTACTGTGGGCTACTGGGTCGTGAAGCCCCTGCCAGTGGAGCCACTGTTTTACATGTGGCCCTTCATTGACTGAAATGCATGCAGTGCATGAATGTAAGTGAAAATTAATGTCAGCAGTTTAATGCATTTCCCCTTTGGGCAACCCAGGAGATATGTCTTACATCAAAGGGTCGATTGAACATCAGGGTTGAAATGACATCATTTATAAACCAGCTGTGTCCTTGGTCCTGGCTCTAACCCAGAAAATGTTTGATACTCCAGACTCATTGGTGAGCAGCTGATTCTTACAGATTTTAGGTCCACTGAAGATTACATAAAGTAGTAGTGGATAAGAGGAAAATAGGGGTGGGCTTAGGAAAATGTGCCCTAAGTGTCTCCCCAGTTTTCTGAAAGTGAATTTCTTTTCTCAGTGAGTCTAAAGGAAAAGTAGAATTCTAGTACAAAATATGTCCCGGTCCAGTCTTCCCCTCCCTTTCTTCCTTTGAGGAGGCATTACACTAATCATCATTGACATGCACAGATGAGCAATGTGGTCCACCAGAGTTAAACAACTTGTGTAATGTCACAACATTAAAAAATGATGAAGCCACAGTTCAAACACAGGCAGTATGGTTCCAGAGGAGCATGTTTAACCATCATTGACCCTGCCTCTGACAGCTGCTGGGAATCTTTACAGCACCCACTCCTTGGGGGGGATTGATGTAAGAGAGACACATTGGTTGGATGACTTCCGCATGACCCAGACCAGGGCTGGGCACCAAACCTTCAACCCAGGTACATGCCCTTGACTGGACTCGAACCTGGGCCTCTTTGGTCCACAGGCCAATGCTCTGCTGAGCCAATCCAGCTAGGGTTGTAACTACTTTTTAATTTAACATATAATAAACAATTTTATTTTGTCATTGAATGTCCTTCTAAAACATTATTTTGAAAGACTGTATATAATTCTACCATAATTCACTTAGTTGTTGAAAATGTTGTATACTTATAGGAATTAATTGAAAGCATTTTTATTGAATGGTTGGTCCTCAACTCTTCTTTCACCCCTATTATAGAACATGGGCTGCCATTTATTTACCATACCCTTGCTCTGCCCCTTAACTTAAAGACTGAATGTTTCCATTTTGTACATACGAGTCACCTCAAGAGAGAGAGAGTTCACATTATATTTCCAGTAAATCAGCCAAATAAACCCCAAAGACCATCTTTGTGTAAGTCCTTCAGAGCTACAGTCTCTGGAACTGCTCTTAAGTGCTTCATTTCAAAACATGAACTAAAAACTGAACTACAGATATTTTTTGGAAAACCAACAATGTGATAAAGGGAGACTAATACGAAAATAATATGACCTCAGAGGTAAGGCAGGCACAACAACAATTTAAACAAACAAACAAATTCTTATTATTATTCTGAAATATATTTGAAATGCTATGAAAAAAGAAAAAACCCAAGAACAAGAAAGTTCCTTAGAAAATGTTACAGTGTAGAAAAAAGATAATTCAAAAGTAGTGTTGCTGTAACAAGAGAACATGCTTTTACTTGGTTAGCTTTGCTCATTCATCATTTTAAATTACTTTTAGAATAACTAGGTCTCTGCCCCTTTTTACAGAATTTTATTTTTATTTTATGAAGGTAATATTTTTATAGCTTCATGTGAATTTTTTTTTTTCTGTTTTAAAATGTAAAATGTAGGTCTGAGAAGGGATGATGGTGGTAGGCAGGACTGGAGGGAGGGTGAGTGTGTGAGAGAGTGAGCAAGTGTGTGAAAGAGTGTGTGTGGACATGAAGATGGATGACCAAACCCGAGCAGTTAAGAGGCACAGAGCAGAAGGTTCCTGTGCTGTGGATGGAGCAGCCAGCTACTGTGGTAACCGGCCTTTCAGGACACCTCTTCCTGCACCTCGGGGAGGTACCACCATTTTGGAAGATCCTGGGTCTTCCCTGGGAGGAGGCAGAGAGAGCGGCTAGGGCCTAGCAATATGAGCACAACAGTGAACCTGGCGCCATTGGACCAGTGGATGCTCTGTGTCAACACAGACCGGTGCACAGTAGTGGAGCTGCCAAGGTGCTGGTCGAGGAAGCCATGGACAGCCGGGAGCCCAGCACCATCCCTTGCAGTAGCAGCCCAATCAGAGTAGAGATATACCCCCAGAAACAGAGTCTGGGGAGCAGACATCCATCCCCAGGCAACAGAAGCATAGACCAGCAGCTGAAACCCATCCCCAAAACTAAAGCAAAAGCTGAGCAGGAGTTGAGCCCCATGGGGCAGCAGCACTCCCCAGCCACCAGCGGCAGGACCTGGGGCTCCACAGAAGCCTGTGCTGTCCAGCAGCTCACAAGAGCAGTGGGAAGCTGGAGCCCAAGAGGGACTGGTACGATCCAGCTGCCTGCACATGGGACCTGCAGGGTGGGGGAACCAGGGAGGCCTGTGCAACCCAGCAGAGACTGTGCGACCCAGTAACCTGTGGGTCCTACGGGGTGCTAAAGCACCAGAGAGGCCTGTGCGACCCAGCAGGGACTGTCCCATTCAGTTACCCACAGGACGTGCGGGGTGCTGAAACACCAAAGAGGCCTGTGTGACCCTGCAGCCCATAACATAGGCATAGAGCCGGGTCCCCAAAGGAATTGTGCGATCCAGTTACCTGTGGGACCTGCAGGGTGCAGGGTCACCAGAGGCCTGTGTGACCCAGCTGTATGCAAGATACAGGATGTGAAAATGGAAGCTGCACAGAAGATCTCCAAAGACCAAATGGGAATTACAATTAAAATAAAGACAAATCCTTGGAAAAAAGCAACAGAAAAGCAGCAGGATAGGACCATATAACCAGGGACACTGGTAGGATCTGCAGAGGTGCAAGAGGGTGGTGGGCTGGGAGCCCATGGATAGCAGCAGTCTTAGCTGTGAGGAGCGCCCTTGAGGAGTAGAGACCAAGCCCAATCCACAGCACAGAGAGCTGGGACAGAGAGCTAAAATAGCCACAGCCACTCCCCTGGGGGCAATGGCAGAGGGAGGGCAGACTGGGCTGGGACTCTGTGGGGACACACGGGATTTGAAGGGCACTCAGAGATTTTGCTGAGTTGTGGCCACAAAGGATGGTGACCAGTGTGCTCCTTCCCAAGGCTGTGGAGAAAAGCAGCAGTCCCCTCTGCCCCCCCCCCCCACCGGGGATTCAGCCTTTCCCAGGTGAGGCAAAGAAATGAAAATTGAGGCTCATTAACAACCAGCATCTATCCCACCCTCTGGAAATCCCCTTATGCAGAACACTAGGGCTACATTCCAAGGCCCTGAGTAACTGAGGCTACTAGACTCCAGGAAAAAGCTAGAGGATAACTGAACCTTTCCTGGGCTTGCAAATCTACCCAGGAAAGTAAGACTTGACAATGGTGTTTAATGTGGCCCCCCCAGGCTCATGCAAACCCAGCAGAGGGAGCCACAAAGAGCTGAACACCAACACCCACAGGGAAAGTTGGGCAGGCTCCAAAACGGACTGAGATAGCCAAAATGGTGAAACAAAGAAACAAATCCCAAATGAAAGAACAAGAGAACTTTATCAAAAATGAGATTAATGAAATGCAGTTCAGCAAATTATCAGAGGTAGAATTCAGAGCCATGATCTTGAGGAAGCTCAACAGTATGAGTAAGGACATCAACACCATGAGTAAAGAAAGATATAGAAACATTTAAAACCAACCAAGTGGAAATGAATAATGACAGCAGAAATTAAAAGCTCATTGGAAGAACTAACAAGCAGAGTAGAGGAGGCTGAGGACCAGATCACTGAATTAGAAGACAGAGTAGAAAAAAATCAACCAATCAGAAAACCAAAAGGAAAAAACAATTCAAAAAACAGGAAGACAGCTTAAGAGAACAGTGGGACAACTGGAAATGTAATAACATTTGCATCATAGGAGTCCCCAAAAAGGTAGAAAATGGGTAAGGGTTAGAGAATATATTTGAAGAAATAGTGACAGAAAACTTTCCTAATGTAGTGAAGGAAGAAGGCATTCAAGTTCAAGAAGCACAGAGAGCCCCAGGTAAGAAGAACCCAAACAGGCCCACACCAAGACACATAGTAATCAAACTGTCAAAAATTAAACACAAAGAGAGAATCCTAAAAGCAGCAAGAGATAAGCAACAGGTTACCTACATAAGAATCTCAGCTGACTTCTCAACAGAAACACTACAGGCCAGATGGTAGTGGCATGAAGTAAAAAAGATCTAAAAAACAAGGATCTAAATCCAAGGCTACTCTACCCAGCAAGGCTATCATTCAAAATAGAAGATCAAATTAAGAGCTTTCCAAACAAAAAAAGGCAAAGGGAGTATATTAACACCAAACCAGCACTGAAAGATATGCTAAAAGGACTGCTGTAATTAGCAGGAGAAATAGGAAGAAAAATATAACCACACTAAACAAAAAAAGTACATATCAATTATCATCTTAAATGTAAATAAATCGAATGCTCTGATAAAAAGACACAGAGTAGCTGATTGTATAAGAAAGCATGACTCATCTATATGTTGTTTACAAGAGACCCACTTCACAACAAAAGACTCACATAGGTTGAAAGTGAAGGGATGGAAAAAAATCTTCCAAGCAAACGGAAAGGAGAAAAAAAGCTGGGGTAGCAATACTCATATCTGACAAAATAGACTTCAAAATGAAGGCCACCACTAGGGACAAAGAAGGCCACTATATAATATTGAAAGGATCTATTCAAAAGGAATATATAACCTTGATAAACACATATGCACCTAATATAAGAGCACCAAAACATATTAAAAATCTCCTGGAAGACTTTAAAGGAAGAATTGCCAGCAATACAATCATAGCAGGGGACTTCAACACCCTGCTGACATCACTGGATAGATCCTCTAGACAAAAAATTAGGTATCAATTGTAACAAGAACATGCAAAGACATTTGAAAACATGGAGGCTAAATATCATGTTATTAAACGACGATAGGGTTACTGAGGAGATCAAGGAAGAAATTAAAAACTTTCTGGAAACAAATGAAAATGAAGAAAAAACAACACAAAATCTTTGGGATGCAGCGAAACCAGTTCTGAGAGGGAAGTTCATAGCGCTACAGGCCTACCTCAAGAAACAAGAAAAATCTCTAATAGACTATCTGTCCTCACAAATTAAAGAACTAGAAAGCAAACAAAAAGAAAACCTCAGAGCAAGTAGAAGGAAGGTAATAGTAAAAAGATCAGAGCAGAAGTAAATGACATAGAGTCCAAAAACCAATTCAAATGATCAATGAAACAAAGAGCTGGTTTTTTGAAAAGATAAACAAGATTGGGGGACCCTTAGCTTGACTCACCAAGAAACAACAGAGAGAACCCAAATACACAAAATCAGAAATAAAAGAGGAGAAGTAACAACTGACACCACAGAAAAACAAAAGATTGTTAACAACTACTATGAACAATTATATGGCAACAAATTCAACAATCTAAGCAAAATGGACAAATTTCTAGAAACACATAGTCTCCCAACACTGGACCAGGAAGAGATAGAAAACTTGAACAGATGAATAGGAACTAAGGAAATTGAAGATGTAATCAAGACTTTCCCAGCAAACAAAAGCCGAGGCCCGGATGGCTTCACAGTTGAGTTTTATTGAACATTCAAAGAAGAACTAATACCCTTTCTCCTCAAACTATTGCAAAAAATTCGAGAAGAAGAAAGACTTCCAAACTCATTTTATGAGGCCAGCATAATTGCAATTCCAAAACCAGAAAAAGACTTTACAAAGAAAGAAAACTACAGGCCAATATCCCTGATGAACATAGATGCCAAAATCCTGAACAAAATACTACCAAATCGGATCAAGTAATATATCAAAAAAATTATTCACCATAACCAAGTGGATTTGATCCCAGGGATGCAAGGCTGGTACAATATTTGCAAATCAATAAATGTGATACACCACATGAACAAAATGATGAATAAAAACCACATGATCATATCAACAGATGCCGAAAAAGGCTTTGACAAAATCCAGCATCTATTTCTGATAAAAATGCTCAGCAATGTGAGAATAGAGGGATCATATCTCGACATAATAAAGGCCATATATGAAAGACCTACAGCCAACATCATACTCAATGGGCAAAAACTAAAAGCATTTCCCTTAAGAACAGGAACAAGAAAGGGATGCCCACTTTCGCCACTTTTATTTAACATGGTGCTGGAAGTCTTAGCCACAGCAATCAGAAATGAAGAAAAAATAAAAGGGATCCAAATTGGAAAGGAGGAATTGAAACTGTCATTATTTGCAGATGACATGATACTATACGTAGAAAACCCTAAAGACTCCATCAAAAATTTACTAGACTTAATAAATGAATTTGGCAATGTAGCAGGATACAAAATTAGCGTCAAGAAATTGATGGCATTCTTATACACCAATGATGAAGTCACAGAAAGAGAAACTGAAAAAACAATCCCATTTACCATTGAAGCAAAAAAATTAAGATACCTAGGGATAAACTTAACCAAAGAAATAAAGGACCTACTCACAGAAAACTACAGGTCATTGAAAAAAGAAATAGAGGAAGATATAAAAAAGTGGATGCACATACTTTATTAATGGATTGGAAGAATTAACATCATTAAAATATCCATACTACTAAAAGAAATCTATAGATTCAATGCAATTCCCATCAAAATACCAACGACATACTTCACAGAACTAAAACGAATACTTTAGAAGTTCATAGGGAACCAAAAAGACCCCAAATAGTCACAGATATCTTGAAAAAGAAGAACAAAATTGGAGGGATCACATTATCAGATTTCAGGTTATACTACAAAGCAACTGTAATAAAAACAGCCTGTACTGGCACAAGGTGAGGCAGATAGATCAATGGAACAGAATAGAGAACCCAGAAATGAATCCAAACAATATTATCAATTAATATTTGCCAAACTGCGCAAGAGCATACAGTGGAGTAATGACAGCCTCTTTAATAAATGGTGTTGGGAATATTGGACAGCTACATGCAAAAAAATGAAACTAGACCATCAACTTACACCATACACTAGAATAAACTCACAATGGATAAAAGACTTAAATGGGACTCATGAATCCATAAAATTCCTAAAAGAAAATGTAGGCAACAAAATTTCAGACATCATATGCAGCAGAATTTTCACTGATACATCACGTAAGGCAATAGAAACAACAGAGAAAATGAACACATGGGACTACATCAAACTCAAAAGCTTCTGCACAGCAAAAGAAACAACCACCAAAATGGAAAGGCAACCCACTCTGTGGGAGAACATGATTGCCAATGATATGTCAGATAAGGAGTTAATTTCCAAAACATATAGAGTGCTTATACAACTCAACAAAAGGAAGACAAAGAACTCAATTAAAAATGGGCAGAGGACCTAATAGACACCTCTCCAAACAGGACATACAAATGGCTAAGAGACATATGAAGAAGTGGTCAACATCACTAATCATCAGAGAGATGCAATTTAAAACAACAATGAGGTATCACCTCACACCTGTCAGAATGGCCGCCATCAACAAATCATCAAACAACAAGTGTTGGCGAGGGTGTGGACAAAAGGGGACTCTAGTTCACTGCTGGTGGGAATGCAGATTGGTGAAGCCACTATAGACAACAATATGGTGTTACCTCAAAAAATTAAAAAGTGAACTGCCATTTGACCCAGTGATCCCACTTCTAGAAATATACCCTAAGAAGCCTGAAACACCAATCAGAAAGAATATATGTACCCACATGTTCGTAGCAGCACTATTTACAATAGCTAAGATCTGGAAACAGCCCAAATGTCCAACAGTAGACAAATGGATAAAAAAGCTGTGGTACATGTACACAATGGAGTACTATGCAGCTGTAAGAAAGAAAGATCTCTTATTTTTTATGATGACACGGAGGGAGCTGGATAGTGTCATCCTAAATCAAAGCGAGCCAAACAGAGAAAGACAAGTATCATATGATCTCACTTATTTGTGGAATATAATGAACATAACAGTTTGAGGAACAGGGAAGTCCCAGAGATGTGGAAGTGGGGTACAGAATGACAATCTTCAGAAGAGGGGGTGGAGGAGGAGAGATAAACCACAGAACTTATATGCATGTATGCATGAACAATGGACATAGTCAACAAAGCTGGGGACAGGGCTGGGAGGGATGAGGAGGGGGGAATCAGTGGGGGGAAAAGGAGAAACATCTGTAACAAAAATAAATAAATAAATAAAACAAAAAAATGTAAAATGTAAAACATTTTTCTGTTGTAGAAATGTAAAACTCAGAAAGTTGCAAGAATCAGTAACATATTCATACCAACTATTTATAGATATAATATTTGTTTTCTGAAATTGTACATCATAGTTTTTTTATTTTTGTTTTTTTTAAATTTATTTTTATTTATTTATTTATTTATTTTGTTTTTTTATTTTTTATCATCACTTGAGGACAGTTTTTTTTTTTTTTTTTTTTGCATTTATCTTCAGATGGAGTGTGAGGATGAGAGGGAGGAAGAGAGAGGGAGAAACATCGATGTCAGAGAGGCAGATTGAGTGGTTGCCACCCACACAACCCCCACAGGGGCTGGGGACGAACTGCAACTGAGGTACATGCCCTTAGCAGGAACAAAACTCTGGACTCTCTGGTCCACGGGCCAATGTTCTAACTGCTGAATCAAACCAGCTGGAGCTTTTACTCTTTTTTTTTTTTAAATTTAAAAAACAACATTTTATTTTATTTTGTTCATTTATTTATTTTTGCTACAGATGTTTCTTCTTTTCCTCCCATTGACACCCTCCTCCCAACCCCACGCCCCTGCCCACCCCCAGCATTATTGTCTATGTCCTTGTTTACGCATACATGCATACAAATTCTGTGGATTATCTCTCCCCCGCCCCACCCCATTCACCTCTTCTGAGGTTTGTCAGTTTGTACCCCACTTCCATGTCTCTGGGTTTATTTTGTTTCAGCGTGTTTTGTTCACTATATTTCACAAATAAGTGAGATCATATATTTGTCTTTCTCTGATTGGCTTCTTTCACTTAGGATAATACTCTCCAGGTCCCTCCATGTGGTCTCAAAGGATAAGAGATCTTTCTTTGTTACAGTTGCGTAGTATTCCATTGTGTACATGTACCACAGCTTATTTAGCCACTCATCTACTGATGGACACTTGGAAAGTTCCAGATCTTAGCTATTGTAAATAGTGCTGATATGAACATAGGGGTACATATATTCTTTCTCATTGGTGTTTCAGGCTTCTTAGGATATATTTCTAGAAGTGGGATCACTGGGTCAAATGGTAGTTCAATTTTTAATTTTTTGAGGTAACACCATAGTGTTTTCCATAGTGCCCGCACCAGTCTCCATTTCCACCAGCAGTGTACTAGAGTTCCCTTTTCTCCACACCCTCTCCAGCACTTGTTGTTTGATGATTTGTTGAAGGCAGCCATTCTCGAAGGTGTGAAGTGACACTTCATAGTCATTTTAATTTGTGCCTTTCTGATGATTAATTACATGGAACATTTTTTCATATGTCTATTGGCCATATGTATATCCTGTTTGGAGCTCATTTTTTAATTGGGTTCTTTGTCTTCTTTTTGTTGAGTTATATGAGTACTCTGTATATTTTGGAAATTAGCCCATTGTCTGATACATCATTGACAATGATGCTCTCCCATATAGTGGGTTGCCTTTCCATTTTGATGATTGTGTCTTTTGCTGTGCAGAAGCTTTTTAGTTTGATGTAGTCTCGTGTTCATTTTTTCCTTTGTTTCTCTTGCATTAGACATTGTATCACTGAAAATTCTGCTACGTGTGATGTCTGAAATTTTGTTGCCTACATTTTCGTCTAGGAATTTTATGGATTTATGAGTCATATTTAAGTCTTTTATTCATTTTGAACTTATTCTTGTGTATGGTGTAAGTTGGTGGTGTAGCTTCATTTTTTTTTTTTTTTTCATGTAGGTGTCCAATTTTTCCCAACACCATTTATTCAAGAGGCTGTCTGGACTCCACTGTATCCTCTTGCCACCTCTGTCTAATATTAATTGAGCATAATGATAGTGTTTTATTCTTAAATCATTTAGTGTGTTTTTAGTAAGCAAAGGATTTTTTTTTACACAACCAGAGCATAGCTATCGACTCCATTAAACTTGTACTTTGCCTACTCTACTGTTTGTATTCTCATTCCCACAGACTGGGAATGGCATGCAATTTCCAAAATAAGAATGCCAATGGCATGCCAAAATAAGAATGGCATGGATATACTAAGGTAAAAAATAGCCATCTGTGACAGTGTGGATGATCTAGAGGGTGTTATGCCAAGGGAAATAGGTCAGGCAGAGAAAGACAAATGCTATATAGTCTCACTTATGTGTGGAATCTAAAAACAAACAAACAAAAGAACAAAATGAAACAAAAACAGGAAATAAGACTCACAGGAACAGAGAGCAAAGGGATGGTCATCAGAAGGGAGGAGATGATTAATTGAGAATGAAGAAGTGAAGGTGTCATTTTCTGCAAATGCATAATTCTTTATATAGAAAACCCTAAAGAATTCTCAAAAAAAACAAACAAACAAACAAACAAAAAAAGAACCAACTAGTATAAACAATAAACAAATAAAGTTGCAGGATAAAAAATCAATGTACAAAAATCCACTGCACTCCCATAGACTAACAATGGCATTTCAAAAAACAAACAAACAAACAAACAAAAAACATTCATTTTGCTATTGCAACAAAAAGAATAAAATACCTAGTAATAAATTGACAAAGGATGTGAAAGATCTATATACTGAAAGCTACAAAGTATTATAAAGAGGTTGAAAGAGACTCAATGAAATGGAAAGATATTTTGTGTTCATTGTTAAAATGTCCATATTACCCAAAGCAATATACAGATTTAACAGTCCCCATTCAAATCCCATGTCATTTTTTAAAGGAATAGAATTAAAAAATTAGCAGATTTGTATGGAGTCACAAAAGGCCTTGATTAGCCAAAGCAATAGTGAGAAAAAAGAACAATGCCAGAGGCATCACGCTCCCTGACTTATAATATACTACAAAGTGACAATAATCAAAACAGCATGGTATTGGCAGAAAAAAACAGACACAGAGACCAATGAAACAGAATTGAGATTCCAGAAATAAACTTACTTGTTTATGGGCAAATAATTTTTGACAAAGGAGATAAAAACATACATTAGAGAAAAGAGAGCCTTTTTAATAAATGTACCAGAAAAATTGTAAAGCCACATGCAAAAAGAATGAAACTAGCTTATAGTTTGTCCCCATATACAAAAATTTACTCAAAGTGGATCAAAGACCTAAATATAAAATCTGAAACAATAAATTACATAAAAGAGAATACATAGACCTTGGTATTAGAGATGATTTTATGAATTTGACCCAAAAAGCAAGGGAAATAAAGGTAAAAATAAATGAATGGGACTGTATTAAACTAAGAAGTTTCTGCACAGCAAAAGAAACTACCAACAAACAAAAAGGCAACCAACCAAATGGGAGGAGATATTTGCAAACAACATTTTTGATAAGGGATTAATATCCAAAATATATAAAGAACTCATACAACTCAACAAATAAACAAATAAACAATCCCATTAAAAAATGTGCAGAAGACCTGAACAGACACTTCTCCCTTTATAGGTCTTTTTTTTTTTATCCTCACCCGAGGACATTTTTCCATTTTTTGTTCAGATAGAGCGGGAAGGAGAGAGAGGAAGAGAGAGAGAGAAACATCGATGTGAAGGGACACATTGAGTGGCTGCCACCCGCACGACCAACCAGGGCCGGGGACAAACTGCAACCGAGGTACATGCCCTTAGCGGGAACCGAACCCGGGTCTCTCTGTACCGCAGGTGGACGCTCCAACCGCTGAGCCAAACCGGCCAGGGCCCTTTATAGGTCTTAATTTGGATTTCCCACCTGCTTGTCAGTGTTTTTAATCCAGAATAGTGCTTTGAATTCTGTCTTGACAGCTTCCTTACTAAATTTCTGTGCATTCTTGTCATCACCATTAAGGTCACTCACCATCAGAGTATGGGAAATAAATTTGATTTATACCTAAAAAAAAAAAAGAAGGGAGGGGATGAGGGAGATGTGTGAAGGGGAATATAGTCAATAATACTGTGACCAGTTTGATGGTGACAGAGGAGTACTAGAATGGGTTAGTCACACTGTAAGGTATAAAAATGTCGAATCACTGTATTATACACCTGAAACTATTATAACTAATATAATATTGTATCCCAACTATACTTAAATAAATAAGATAAAAATAAATTTTAAGAAAGAAGCATTGTAGGACAAAAGGACTCTTTGTAATGATACTGTTGTGGTGCGAGAGAACCAAGAGCCCACCGGAGCAAAATTAAAGCCAAATAGAGAGCAAAGCCGGCCGGCGACTAACCCCCAGTTCTCGGAGATCAGCCCCAACTTTCAGCCACATTTCTATTTTGTAGGGAGCTTGTTACAAACTTCTGCAATTGGCATTTCTTGTTGGCCTTGGGGGAGAGCAAGCAAGTACAGAAGTGGAGGCAGTTGGCAATAAGCCAGAGGAAAGGGAGGTGGGAGGGAGCTGAGGCAGGAGGGAACTGTGTCAGCTCACATCTGTGGCCAGGGCTGTCCTGCTATTCACTCTATTTTCTAAGTTCTAAAAAATAACATTTGCTCAGAGGACAAATTTGCTTAGAGGAGTACAGGCCAGCTGGTGCTTCCTCAGTTTGCCTCTGACAGCTCCACAGTCGGCCTTTGTATGATTTAATCAGGGCGAGGTGATGTGAGCAGGCAGCACAATACACATTCATCTTATCAAGAAAAATATAGCAGGGTAGGGGTGGGGAGTGGGTAGGGGTGGAGGCATTGAATAAAAAAGAAAAAAGAGAATAAAACTCATGGACACAGACAACAGTGTGGTGTTAGCTTAGGTGGAGGAGGATAGTGGGGGCATAAATAGTGATCAAGGAGACCTGACTTTAGGTGGCGAACACACAATACAGTGTACAGGTGATGTGTGGTAGAACTGTGCACCTGAAACCTGTATAATTTTGTTAACCAGTATCACTGAAAAAAATTCAATAAAAAGAAAAAAAAAGAAATAAGAAAAATATTGCAAATGTAAAAATACATGTGTCTAATATAATAACAATAAAAAGTATAAACCAAAATTAACACAATACACAGGCAGAAAATAATAGATCCACCATTGTAGTAGGATATTTTATTTTGCCCCACTCAGCATAGGTCATGAGGCAAAAGAAAGGACACAGAAAATCTAAATGATATAATTAGTAAGCTTGACCTAATGAACTTAGATATACTGTGGAGTTATTGTCAAGGTTCTCATACATGTTCTAGTGTTGGATTCATCAGTGCTTATTAAATTATTGAAAACATTCTAATACACTGCTGGTGGGAATGCAGACTGGTGCAACCACTATGGAAAACAATATGGTGTTACCTCAAAAAATTAAAAATTGAACTTCCATTTGACCCAGTGATCCCTCTTCTAGGAATATACCCTAAGAAGCCTGAAACACCAATCAGGAAGAATATATGTACCCCCATGTTCATAGCAGCACTATTTACAATAGCTAAGATCTGGAAACAGCCCAAGTGTCCACCAGTAGACGAATGGATAAAAAATCAGTGGTACATATACACAATGGAGTACTATGCCGCTGTAAGAAAGAAAGATCTCTTATCCTTTGAGGCGACATGGAGGGACCTGGAAAGTATTATCCTAAGTGAAATAAGCCAAGCAGAAAAAGACAAATACCACATGATCTCACTTATATACGGAATATAATGAACATAACAGTCTGAGGAATATGGTAGACCCAGAAACATGGAAGTAGGGCACAGACTGACATCCCTCAGAAGAGGGGGTGGGGGATGGGTGGGAAGAGATAAACCACAGAACTCATATGCATGTATGCAAGACCAATGGACATGGACAACTAAGCCGGGGACAGGGCGGGGGTGGGGTGGGGAGGGGGTGCCAATGGGGTAAAAAAGGTAAAATATCTGTAACAAAAATAATAAATAAAAAATAAAAATAAATAAATAAATAAATAAATAAAAATCACCATTAATAAAATAAAAAAGGGAGAATGGTACCCCACGAGGGGGTCACCCAGAAGTATTCTCTCTCATGCCTTATTTATCCTCAATTTTTAAAATTTGGACACTGATGGGCAATCTGCTGCTAATCGCTTTTGGCATACAGAAACTCAAAAGCAATTTGCATCAGTACTATGAAAAGATCCGCTAACCAACTCTTGGCATGGCCCAGACCCAGTCCTCATCTGGGGCCGAGGTTCTGTATGCATTTACTCTAAGAAAATGAAATCTGCTAGATGGCTACCAGAGCGTCTGGTTAAACAGATTGATCAAGTTAAAGGAATAACAAATAACCATATAGATAACTCCAGGGACGAAAATTCGCCCTGAGAGGCTTTTTCTGTTTTTTCTTTATTTCAGGAATGGACCGGAAGGCTGAAATCTTACTGCAGGGATACTACTGCATCTTTGCCTGCTTGTGGAAGGAGGTTTGGGGCCTCCTCCACACCCTGACGAGCTCCTGAGGGCCTTATTTGGCCCCCCACGCGACTGCCTTGCAGGAACGCTGCTGCTTAAAAGAACTTTTCGATAACCCCCTTTGGAGCGGGCTAAATGGGGTGCTGCCTTACCTTCTCCCTCTGTTGGGCCCCTTACTTGGCCTTTTACTGATTGTGTCACTAGGACCTTCTCTCTTCAATAAGGTGATGGCTTTCATCAAGCAGCAGATAGATGCCATTAAGATGCAACCTATATACAGGTCCATTATCATAAACTTGAAATGGCCGACAGAGAAGCTCACTCTAGCTGTGAGTCAGTAAGCTATGACTATGCCTGAGATGGCAAATAGTCTCAAAAACCTCGTCACCTTGGTGCGCTGGACTGGATAGCCAGAGACGGGCAACTGGAACTCACACGCATCGCCAACCACCACCTAAGACAGTAACAAGGCCTTATGCTGCCTTGCTATTCCAATGACGGGTTCGGACAGGTTGGCACCGTGTGCAAGTTTCCTGACCTAAGACAGGCACAGTCCCCTCAAGGTATTATTTCGGCCTTAAAATTAAAGAAAAGGGGGACCTGTGGGAGACTGTTTGCATGGCATCCATTTTGTTACAATCTGCTCTGCCATCTCCTGCCCCAAGGCAGGATACCTCTGTATACAATGTTTCTGCATTCCTTTAAGTAACCATTTACTCAGCCAGTTATGCTCTGTTTATCTTTTGTTCCACCCGGGATATTTGCGTGATATTTACCTGAAATTGCTTCAGGGTGGTTACCACAAACTTATAGCTTGGCAACAAATGTTCTTGTTTTTCTGCTTCTTGCCCTATATATACTGTGAATCTCCCCAGAATAAACGAGACTTGATCAGAAAAAAAAAAAAAAAATTATTGAAAACAAACAAAAACCAAAAATATGCTTGGATTAGTAAGGAGAGTGAGTCACGAGCCAAATATCAGAATCATTCAAAATCTCTGCACCTTGTGTGTGTACGTGGAGAGAGGAAGGACACTGGGACACATTTGACTCTGCACAAACAGCCCTGCCGATCATGTAACAGAATCGACCTGAAATCCAGCCAGTGCTGGGCAAGCTTCCTGTCCAATCACCCTTGTGTCTGAGCTTCTGAAAAATAGGAGAAACCATTTAAATGGCTGATTTGAATTTGCACCACCTCCTTTTCCCCCTCCAATCTGTGACCCTCTTTCTCCCAGTTTCCATGGTCCCTGCACCCTGTTCTCCCATATTTATCTGCGCCCCCCGCCACCCCCGTTCTCTGCGTTGCTTGGTGCCCATGGGAGATGATTCACATGGAATTACCGCCTTGCTCCTGGCTTGACGTGACCAATGAAGAGTGTGATCAGGGGACTGGAGGAAGGGAGGAAAGCGGGCTAGCCTTTTCCTCCAACTGTGGGCAGGTCATGGGAACCTGGCAGTTTTACTCACTGAAAGGTCACGTATGTTATCAGGTGGCCCTCTGTACACAGTGCTCTCTGCCTCCAGGGCCTTTTTATCACTGTCTCCCCTCATTTCTTCAAACCTGAGGGGTGTACCAGGGCCCCTGCTTGCCCTAGCTTAGAATACCTCTCTGTCCCTGTTTTGCCTACAGTATGATTAGCAGAGCGTTTCAAATTTTTATTAAAAATTTTATTAAAATCTCAAATTAACCAGTTTGAGTTTTCCATTTTTTCCTACCAGGAACCCAACTGATACACATTTAAACCCAACCTCCAGCTGCTTTCCTCCTCCCACAATGTCCCACTCATTGTTGAGAGCCCAAACCTGGGTAACTGTACCTTGATAGAAGCATGAAATCCTAGGGTCTGCCCCAGTCCTGAGGCCAGGCCAGGCGGCACCCATAGCTTCTATCTGCAGTGTCAGCAAATTAAGCTCTAGGGTGAGGGGTAATATTAATGTTTAGAGGGGGAATCTGTGGTGAGAATGCAAGAAATCAGGCAAACTGTCAATATTGCATCAGGAGTTATCTTAGGAAGTACCTCTGCTGACATGAAACATGTAAATATGCTGGATTTTATCCCCATAAAAAATATATTTTAAAAAAGCTAAAAATTCAAGAAGAGCAATCTGTAGGTCAGAAACAAAGGGGGAAACTCTCGCTACAGATGAGTGGATGGTTCACAATGTTTCACGGAGATGTTGGAAGAAGATGTGCATACCAAGAAATCTAGAGTTACCTCTGCAAACCCGCAGTGTTGTGCTGGGGCTGTAGGTCAGGCAGAAGAAGAGGAAAGGGTGGGGGGCTAAAAAGATTTCACATTTTCTTTGTATAAAATTTGTATTAAACTTAAATATCATTTCTGACGATGGTGTTCCTTTGTGACTGAGCCAGTCACTCACGGTACGCTCTTTCAGATTCCTCCCCTTCCACCAATTTTTTCATATTACTTACTTTTTTAAATGAAACTATTTTTTAAAAATGAAAAGAAATATTCCAAGAAATGATGGCTAAAAACTTCCTTTTCAATTTTGGATAAAGACATAATCCTACAGATTAAAAAGCTAACCAAGAGCCAAATAAGAGAAACTCAAACAAAATCCATATTAAGACACTTGAACTATTAAATGTGTGAAGCTGGAGACAAAGAAAAAGTCTTGAAGGCAGCCGGGAGAAGCGCTGCATCACCCACAGGGGACGTTAGAACACAGGACGGTGGATTTGTCACCTGAGCCCACGGAGGTGAGTCACACAGGGCTCACGGTGCTCTCTGCAGTGCTGAGAGGAAAGATTGTCAGCCACGATTCTGTATCCATATCCTTCAGGACTGAAGAGAAATAAAGATGTTCTTAGGCTAGACAAGGGAAACTAAGAAAACGTTGTTACTAGCAAATCTTCCCTTGAAGAATGGCCCAGAGAAGTTCCCAAGCAGAAAGGCACTGAGAAATTCGGCGATTTCAAAAGGAGAGAACAGAATCGGTAGAAATAGTTGTAAATACGGAGGAATAGTATTCTCCTCATGAGTTTGATGGTTGAAATAAAAATATAGCCATTGGAAGTGGAACTCAAAGTGTGTAGAGAAATTCTTAGTACAATTATATTTAAAGGTGCCAATTTATTTATTTTTTTCAATTAATTAATTAATTTTTGTTACAGATGTTTCTCCTTTTCCCCCCACTGATTCACCCCTTCCCCATCCCTCCCTACCCTGTCCCCAGCTTTGTTGTCCATGTCCATTGTTCATGCATATATGCAAATAAGTTCTGGTGTTTATCTCTCACCCCAAACCCCTCTTCTGGGAATGGTCAGTCTGTACTCTACTTCCACATCTCTGGGACTACCCCATTCCTCAGACTGTTATGTTCATTATATTCCACAAATAAATGAGATCATATGATACTTGTCTTTCTTTGTTTGGCTTGTTTCACTTAGGATGATACTTTCCAGGTCCCTCCATGTCGTCTCCAAGGATAAGAGATCTTTCTTTCTTATAGCTGCGTGGTACTCTATTGTGCATATGTACCACAGCTTTTTTAGCCATTCATCAACTGATGGACATTTGGGCTGTTGCCAGATCTTAGCTATTGTAAATAGTGCTGCTATGAACATGGGGGTATATATATTCTTTCTGATTGGTGTTTCAGGATTCTTAGAGTATATTCCTAGAAGAGGGATCACTGGGTCAAATGGCAGTTCACTTTTTAATTTTTTGAGGTAACACCATATTGTTGTCCATAGTGGCTGCACCAGTCTGCATTCCCACCAGCAGTGTACTAGAGTCCCCTTTTCTCCACACACTCGCCAACACTCGCTGTTTGATGATTTGTTGATGGTGGCCATTCTGACAGGTGTGAGGTGATACCTCATTGTTCTTTAAATTTTCATCTCTCTGATGATTAGTGATGTTGAGCATTTCTTCATATGTCTCAACCATTTGTATGTCCTCTTTGGAGAGGTGTCTATTTAGTTCCTCTGCCCATTTTTTAATTGGGTTCTTTGTCTTCCTCTTCTTGAGTTGTATGAGCATTTTATATATATTGGAAATTAACTCCTTATCTGATATGTCATTGGCAATTATGCTCTCCCATACAGTGGGTTGCCTTTCCATTTTGATAATTGTATCTTTTGCTGTGCAGAAGCTTTTGAGTTTGTTGTAGTCCCATGTGTTCATTTTCTCCTTTCTGTTGCCTTAGGTGATGTATTAGTGAAAATTCTGCTGCATATGATGTCTGAAATTTTGTTGCCTACAGCTTCTTCTAGGATTTTTATGGATTCATGTGTCACATTTAAGTCTTTTATCCATTTTGAGTTTATTCTTGCGTATGGTGGAAGTTGATGGTCTAGTTGCATTTTTTTTGCATGTAGCTGTCCAATTTTCCCAGCACCATTTATTAAAGAGGTTGTCTTTACTGCACTGTATGCTCTTGCCAGCCTTGTCAAATATTAATTGAGCATATTACCTTGGGTCCATTTCTGGGTTCTCTGTTCTGTTCCACTGGTCTATATGCCTGTTCTTGTGACAGTACCAGGCTGTTTTGATTACAGTTGCTTTGTAGTATAACCTGATGTCTGGTAATGTGATTCCTCCTACTTTGTTCTTCTTTTTCAAGATTGCTGTGGCTATTTAAGTTTTTTTTGGTTCCGTATGAACTTTTGAAGTATTTGTTCTAGTTCTGTGAAGAATGCCTTTGGTATTTTGATGGGGATTGCATTGAATCTATAGATTGCTTTGGGTAGTATGGACATTTTAATTATGTTAATTCTTCCAATCCATGAACAAGGTATGTGCTTTCACTTTTTTATATCTTTCTCTATTTCCTTGTTCATGACTTGCAGTTTTCTGTGCATAGCTCCTTTACTTCTTTGATTAAGTTTATTCCTAGGTATCTTAAGGTTTTTTTGCAACAATGGTAAATGGGATTGTTTTTTCAGTTTCTCTTTCTGTGACTTCATCATTGGTGTATAAGAATGCCATCAATTTCTTGATGTTAATTTTGTATGCTGCTACTTTGCCAAATTCATTTATTAAGTCTAGTAACTTTTTGATGGAGTCTTTGGGGTTTTCTGCGTATAGTATCATGTCATCTGCAAATAATGACAGTTTCAATTCCTCTTTTCCAATTTGGATCCCTTTTATTTTTTATTCCTGTCTGATTGCTGTGGCTAAGACTTCCAGTACTATGTTAAATAAGAGTGGCGAAAGTGGGTATTCTTGTCTTGTTCATGTTCTTAAGGGAAATGCTTTTAGGTATTGCCCATTGAATAGCATGTTGGCTGTAGGTCTTTCATATATGGCCTTTATTATGTCGAGATATGATCCCTCTATTCCCACATTGCTGAGCATTTTTATTAGAAATGGATGCTGGATTTTGTTGAATGCTTTTTCAGCATCTATTGATATGATCATGTGATTTTTATTCATTTTGTTTATGTGGTGTATCACATTTATTGATTTGTGAATATTGTACCAGCCTTGCATCCCTGGGAAGAATCCCACTTGATCATGGTGAATAATTTTTTTGATGTTTTGCTAGATTCGATTTGCTAGTATTTTAGTCAGGATTTTGGCGTCTATGTTCATCAAGTATATTGGCCTGTAGTTTTCTTTCTTTGTAATGTCTTTTTCTGGTTTTGGAATTCAAATTATGCTGGCCACATTTCACAAGTTCGGAAGTCTTCTTTCTTCTTCAATTGTTTAAAATAGTTTGGGGAGAATGGGTGTTAGATTTTTCTGGAATGTTCGGTAAAACTCCCCCGTGAAGCCATCTGGGCCTGGGCTTTGTTTGCTGGGAGAGTCTTGATTACCTCTTCAATTTCCTTAGTTGTTATTGGTCTTTTCAAGTTTTTTCTCTCTTCCCCGTCCAATTTTGGGAAACTGTGTTTCTAGAAATTTGTCCATTTTCCTTAGATTGTTAAATTTGTTGTCATATAATTGTTCATAGTAGTTGTTAACGATCTTCTGTATTTCTGTGGTATCAGTTTTACTTTTCCTCTTTCATTTCTGATTTTGTGTATTTGGGTTCTCTCTCTTTGTTTTTTGGTGAGTCTAGCTAAGGGTCCATCAATTTTCTTTATCTTTTTGAAAAACCAGCTCTTTGTTTCATTGATCCTTTGAATTGTTCTTTTGGTCTTTATGTCATTTATTTCTGCTCTGATCTTTAGTATTTCCTTCCTTCTACTTGCATGGGGCTTTCTTTTTGTTTGCTCTCTAGTTCTCTAAATTGTGAGTTTAGATAGTCTATTAGAGATTTTTTTTTTGCTTCTTGATGTATGCCTGTAGTGCTATAAACTTCCCTCTCAGAACTGCTTTTGCTGCATCCCATAGGTTTTGTGTTGTTGTGTGTTCATTTTCATTGGATTCTAGGAAGTTTTCAATTTCTTCCTTGATCTCCTCGGTGACCCATTCATTGTTTAATAACATGCTATTTAGCCTCCCTGTGTTCCCTCCCTGTGTTCAAATGTCATTGCATATTCTTGTTGCAATTGATTTCTCGTTTCATGCCATTGTGATCTGAGAAGATGCTTGATATGATTTTAATCTTCTTGAAATTGTAGAGGCTTAGTTTGTGTTCTGTCTTTGAGAATGTCCCATGTGCACTTGAGAAGAATGTGAATTCTGTAGTTTTGGGGTGTAATTCTCGAGAGATATCTATCAAATCCATTTGGCCTTGTGCTTCATTTAGAGTCTCTGTTTCCTTGCTAATTTTTTGTCTAGAGGATCTATCCAGTGATGTCAGCGGGGTGTTGAAGTCCCCTGCTCTGATTGTATTGCTATTGATCTCTCCTTTGAAGTCCTCCAGAAGTTTATTAATATATTTTGTTGCTCCTATATTGGGTTTATCAAGGTTATATCTTCCTGTTGGATAGATCCTTTCAATATTATGTAGTGGTCTTCTTTGTCTCTAGTTATGGCCTTCATTCTGAAATCTATTTTATCAGATATGAGTGTTGCTACCACAGCTTTTTTTTCCCTTTCCTTTTGCTTGGAAGATTTATTTCCATCCCTTCACTTTTAACCTGTGTGAATTTTTTGTTGTGAGGTGGGTCTCTTATAAACAACATATAGATGAGTCATGCTTTCTTATCTAATCAGCTACTCTGTATCTTTATATCAGAGCATTCAATCCATTTACACTTAAGGTGATTATTGATATGTATTTATTTATTGCCATTTTTGTTTAGTGTGGTTATATTTTTCTTTGTATTTCTCTTGCTAATTACAGAAGTCCTTTTAACATTTCTCGCAGTGCTGGTTTGGTGTTAATATATTCCATTAGCTTCTTTTTGTTCTGGGAAACTCTTCATTTGACCTTCTATTTTGAATGATAGCGTTGCTGGGTAAAGTAGTCTTGGATTCAGATCTTTGTTTTTCATGACCTTAATTACCTCATGCTATTCCCTCTGGCCTGTAGTGTATCTGTTGAGAAGTCAGGTGAAAGCCTTATGGGGGTTTCTTTGTAGGTAACCTGTTGTTTATCTCTTGCTGCTCTTAGGATTCTCTCTTTGTCTTTAATTTTTGGCATTTTGATTACTATGTGTTGTGGTGTGGGCCTGTTTGGGTTCTTCTTACTTGGGGCTCTCTGTGCTTCTTGAACTTGAATGCCTTCTTCCTTCACCAAAGTAGGGAAGTCTTCTGTCACTATTTCTTCAAATATATTCTCTAATCCTTGCTCATTTTCTTCTGTTTCGGGGACTTTTAAAATCCGAATGTTATTACGTTTCTAGTTGTCCCACAGTTCTCTTAAGCTGTCTTTTTTTTTTTTAATTGTTTTTTCCTTTTGGTTTTCTGATTGGTTGATTTTTTCTACCCTATCTTCTAATTCTCTGATCCAGTCCTCAGCTTCCTCTACTCTGCTGTTTTGACCTTCCAATGTGTTTTTTATTTCTGATATGTCATTCTTCATTTCTTCAAGGTAGTTTTTAATTTCCAACTTGTTGATATTCAACAATTCTATGTCCTTACTGATGCTGTTGAGCTTCCTCAAGATCATGGCTCTGAATTTTAGTTATGTTAAGTTGCTTAACTGCTCCACATTTATCTTATCTTTGGTAGAGGTCTCTTGTTCTTTCATTTGGCTTTTCTTTCTTTGTTTCACCATTTTGGCTATCACAGTGTGCTTTGGTACATGTCATATTTTCCTTGTGCGTGTTGGTGTTCTGCAGTTTGTGGCTCCTTCTCCTGGGTTTTTATGAGCCGGGGAGGACCCACTTTAAACACCACTGTCAAGTCTTACTTTCCTGGTTAGAGTTGCTAGCCAAGGAAAGGTTCAGTTATCCTCTAGCTTTTTGCCTGCAGGCTGTCAGTAGTGGTTACTTGAAGAGCCATGGGTTCTCAGTTGAATAAAAAACTCCCTCTGGTGCTTAGCATAAGGGGCTTTCCCGAAGGTGGGTCA
Source organism: Molossus molossus (assembly GCF_014108415.1). Lineage (NCBI taxonomy): Eukaryota > Metazoa > Chordata > Mammalia > Chiroptera > Molossidae > Molossus > Molossus molossus. The sequence continues at coordinate 28,211 of NW_023425384.1, read as the reverse complement.
GATGTTGGTTGTTAGTGAGCCTCAATTTGCATTTCAATGGCCCACTGGGTGGGGTTGAATCTCTGAGGGCCGGGCTGCCACCTGTCCACAGAGACCTGGGAAGGAATAAGATTGCCACCATCCTGCATGGCTGAAACTCAGCAAAAGCTCTGAGCCCCCGAGTGTCCCCACACAGTTCCAGTCTCGTCTGCCCTCCTTCTGCCGGAGCCCAAGGTGAGTGGCTGTGGCTATTTTAGCCTCTGTCCCGGCTCTGCGTTGTGGAGCCGCTTGGGACTTTAACCCCAAAGGCGCTGCTCACAGCTAAGACCGCTGCTGTCCGTGGGCTGTCCGTGGGCTCTCAGCCCCCCTCTCATGCCTCTGCAATCCTACCAGGATTGAGTCAGTGTCCCCAGTTACATGGTTCTTGCAAGTTGCTTTTCTGTTGGTTTTTCCCTTCGATTTGTCTTTATTTTTGTTGTAATTCCAGTTTGGTCCTGCAAGACAGTCTGTGTAGTTTCCATTCACTCTGCCACCATTTTGGAATCTCCTGGAGTTTTTTTTACATTTGAAGTTTTAATTCATCTTAGTATCTATCATCCATGTGTGTGCTTAAATGTGGGCTGTTTTTACTTTCCAAGTAATTAACCAATGGACACAATGCCATTTTTAGTAAATTTCTCTCACTTTGCTGAGTTAAAAATTTACTTTTATTAAAGGCAGGGACTGTTTGTTGCTCTCAAGAACTGTTCTGTCCTTGAGAGTGGTCCCAGGGAGGCATTCCTTTAAAGAAGCAAATATCAATTGCCTGGTATGTATTTAAAAACAACTCAGCCCTGGCCAGTTTGGCTCAGTGGTTAGAGCGTCGGCCTGCTGTCCAGAGAGACCCGGGTTCGGTTCCTGCTAAGGGCATGTACCTCGGTTGCAGTTTGTCCCTGGCCCAGGTTGGGTTTTGCGGGTGGCAGCCACTCGATGTGTCCCTTTCATGTTGATGTTTCTCTCTCTCTCTCTCCCTCCCACTCTATCTGAACAAAATATGGAGAAGTGTCCTCCGGTGAGGATAAAAAAAATAAATAAATAAAAACAACTCAAACTTTTATTGGCGTCTCCTGAAAATTTCAAATTAGAATTATATTTCTAACACCAAGATGAATGATTTAAAATTCTTTTAAAATATCTTCTTCCCCTAAAATCTCATGCCAGAATTTCATCACTCACCAGTTTTGTCACCACCATGAGCTTCCCGTTTTGCGCGCCTGTGGGCTCCCCGATGACCAAACACACTCACCAGGCCCTCGATCTGCGTCCTGACCCCTCCCCCCCACTGAACTCCTGTCCCCACACTGCTGCCTCCGCCCACGAAGCAGGGCGGCTCCAGAGGAGAGAAGGGGTCCTTCTGCCGTGGAGAAGTGAAGAACATAACAGTGACACGAAGCTTCTTAGATTCATGTCTCTCCATCCCCACATTTCCTCAAAGGAGTAACTGCTTCCTAAAAATGTAGTAAATCATTCTCAATCTTATTAATCTTAATATAAATTAGGTGCTGAGATAGGCAGTTAGACAGACATGAGCAGAGCAAGGACGAAGGGCCAGGTACAGAGGTCACCAGGGCAGGAAGCCCAGGTGCCCAGCAGGGGGCAGAACTGGGAAACAAGACCCTCACCCCAGGGTAACCTGCCCTCCCCTCGCTTATCCGTGGTCATGCGGGTCGGACACCCTGACCTTTTTTACCCTAAAGATAACATTTAGGCCTCAGTTGTACTTTAGCTCCAGGCCCAGAAAAGCAACAAAACTAGACAAGTGACACCGTGGGGCCTCAGGACCAGCTGTGTTGACTAATGACCCTGCCCTGGCACCGACCCACAGTGGAGACCACACCCTGACCGAGCACACCTGGGAAGCTGATGAATATTCTAGTGAGACCTCCCCTAAGATTCCCACTGCAAGAGAGAGAGAAATATGCTCCCAGGAAGGACCCAGGACACGCTCTCCCCCAGGGGGCAGCCAGCTCCTTCCCTTCCCCTCCTTCCCTCTGAGGGACCCATGAGACCTGCAGCCAGGGCAGCAGTGGGCAGCAGCCGCACATCCCAGGCTAACCCCACCCTGTCTCCAAGGCCCCTTCTCTCTGACTTCCCGGAGCCATAGCAGCCCAGACTCAGCCTCCTTTTATTTCTTCTATACCCTCCCTCGTTTCACTGTCTTGAGTGTTTGTTCTGCGGCCAATACATTCTTTCTTGCTTTGCTGCACTTCGTCTCTTGACTGAAATGTTTTCCTAAAGAAGACCAGAACCGAGGTCTCGTTGTCTCACCGCCAACACTTCTGTTCTGTGAAGTCAGTTTTATTCCTCCGTTGTCCTTTATTTTTGTCCTTATTTTTGTATACACTTGTTTTCATTGTTTAGCTTCATAATCATTTGTAAACATCTATTAGAACAACTCCCCCTTTTAATAATAGCTATTTTTGTACATTTATTATTCTTGAAAAAAGCAGAAATATTTTATTTATAAAACAATCTTATTAGTAGCTAGATTAAAGCAACACAAACCCATGTTTCTGGTTGGGACATTGGCACAGGCTGTCCTGTTCAAGCACAGGGCCTCTTCATCGATTTCTTAAACTTCTTTCTTCCTTTACGTCAGCTTCTGCTGTTTCAGTCCATCGTGCACGTGGCTGGTAGAGTTGATTGCTTTCACATCTTGTACATTTACTGCTCTTCTAAAGGAGATGTTTCCTGGAACAGACTAAGTGTCTTAATCTGCTGGCGACAAGTGATGCTCCCTCCCATCTGCTCAGGGGCTGGAGAGGAAAGTAGTTACTGGTTTAGCTTAAATATACTTCTGTGAGTCCACCCACCACCCCTGCTAAGCAACACTCTGTATTTGGCTACTCCCTGGGCTGCGAACCTCTTCCTTCAGCCAAGGCCACCTCCTCCTCCAGGAGCCGGGCTACGGTCAGAGTGTCCCGTGTGGTCGGCGGCCACTGCTCTTGTCCTGAAGGTCTGAGCGGCTGGTTTTGTCTCCAGTGCAGCTGGAGCCTTTCTTCCTGAAACAAAGGAAGTTTACACTTCTTCTCACAGTAAGTGTTGATTCCAGAAGCACTTCAGGCTGGTCTCCAGCACAATCATCTCCCACAGTGTGAGGAAGGTAGGCATCCATCAGTCTGAAGCAACATCAGTCCAAGAGACAGGACGGAGTGTCCAGACTCCAACTAACCTTCACCAAGGCCGTCTTCCTACAGGTGCTGTCACGTGAGTGGAAAGCAGTTTGACTGGTGCAGACGGGGAGGCAGTGTCAGTGAAAGGCAAGCCCGTGTCCGATTTAACTCACGAGAGGAAAAATGCCCGAGGGAAGAGGCCAGTGAGAAATGCCGGCTCTGAAGGAGGGTGAGGGATGGGCGGGGAGGACCGGTCTGCTCTGAATTCCAGACAGACACCCCAGCTGCTAATTTGCCACCATCAACAGCTCGAATGTTTTCATGAAATCCTGCCTCTATCTCTGACAATCCTAAAAATGAAAATAAAAATAAATAATTTTTAAACAAGGATTATTTCATAGGCGTCTGGTCCACGAGAAACCATTGAAATAGTTACATTCTCATTCCCCACCCACCACCACTTCTTTGGTTTGTCTGTCAATTCAACTTACTTTAAGCAGCTAACAACACGTCCATGACAAAAACTCAGGACAAGGTACATGACAGAGGAGGTTCATCCGTCTCCCAGCCGCACTGCAGTCTCAGGTGTGCTGCGAGGGGGCGGCCTCTGCTGCCTTCCACACACACCCAGCCACCAGCAAACCTGTCTATCCCACCTGTCATCTGAGTGTCTCTATTATCAACGCGAATCATAGTCTACACCTCGCTTTTGCCAATTAACCATATGTCTTAGAGATGTTTTCATATCAGAACATAAATATCTGCTCATTTTGAAAATAGCCACTTTGGAGTTTAATCGTGGAGTTTGCTTTTACAAACAATGGTGCACGATAAAGCAAACATAATCAAGAGATATCAAAATAGTTACAGGTGGACTTGCTAGATCAAATACTGTGTATTTGTAATTGATGCACAGTGCCAAATTCCCCTCCATGAAAGTTTAACCAGTTTACAACTCACCACCCATGTATGAAGTGCATCATCACACCCCTGGAGTTCTTCCCATTTGTCAATGAAAAGTGACATATCCCCACATTTGATTCTCTTGTGCTATTGGAGCAGGCCAGGCTGCTGTGACCAGTACACCCAGAGTGGGCAGTGGCTCCAACACAGGAGAAGTTTGTATCTCAACCAGCAGGCGGCGATCATTAGGGGGTAACTCTCCTCCAGGTGGGGATTCAGGGACCCTGCCTCCCACACTTCAACATGGTCTCTCTCAGTTTAGTTTTTTTCTGTGAAGACAAACACACCTCAGTTTCTCCTCAAGAAGACAGGTCAGGACGAGTGGCCCGTGTGAGCTCCCAGAAGATGAAGGCACGGAGGTTCGTGAGATTTGTGCAGTGCCCACTGCTGTCATTTGTCTCCATAACCCTCTCCACTGCCCCAGAGGGAGCATCTGTGCCTCAGGCCACCTCTCCCTGCATCGAAGGGGTAACCACATGGTTAAGAGCTGTCTCTAAGCTCCAGCAGCCTCCACTTCCAGATAATGCCCGTATGACCCAGCCTCTTAGGAACGGAGCCAGAATTCTCCCCTCAGTTAGCAGACGGAGTCTATGAGGACAGGGATGCAGGCTCAGGGAGAAGTGTGATGCATGGAAGCAGGTAAGGATGGGAGTTCAGACCTACTACTCATGTCTTGTACTGATGTAGTTTGGGTCTGTTCACATCCGGTTCCAAATGCACCTCCCAGGAGCACAGTGGTCGTGATCGTGCACACACTGTGACCACGAGTCCACATCCAGCAGCAGTGAGCTGCGTGCGGGGGCGGGGCCGGAGAAGTGCACCTCTGGGCGTTAGAACAGCAGTGCGTGCACAGTTCCCTTCGGAGTTTTCCTTGGTGGTATTTTGGAGCATGTGGTCCAATAGAAGTGCTTGGCTTTCACTTTAAGCCACAGTAGAGGAACTGGTAACAGACAAGGCCGACTCATGTGAACAACTGGAGCACAGGGAAAAGGATGGAGGTGGCTGGTTTCAGACACTGAACAGCAGGCTCTACGGGGCTTCATTCCTGAGAAAGCGACCTGAGCTAAAGGACCTGTGACTGGTTTGGATCTCTGCCCGCATGGCCTCCTTAAGACATGGTGCACAAGAGGTCATCGCAGAGCGGGGTGAACTTGCTGACGTGAAGAGAAGGCGATTCACATTCGGGAGGGCGGGGAGGGTGCACTTTGAAGGGCAGAGCTTCAGGGAGGAAGGAAGGCTGAAGAAAGAGCTCGGGACATCTACAGGGTCCTTTGCCCTGTGCTCACTATGCAGCTGCAGTGCGCAGGGGGAACCCAGGCCAGAGCAGGCTGGCCCAGCAGCTGTGGTCTGAAGCGTCCACAGAGGACACACCGGGGACCTCGAGGCTGCCAGCCGGAGCGCAGGGCTCCTCCGGGCACCGGGCACTCAGGGGCGACTGCAGGAGCGCGACTCTAACCGGTGATGAAGCCAAAGAGAAACCCCGAAAGGATTCAGATGATCTGCAAGTAAATAAACTGCCTGTTACAATAAAATTATCACTCTTTAAAGGTATGCAACAAAATCAAACACTTAACAAAATAAAATCCCCAATGTTCAGCCTCTCATGAAATGGCCAGACGTACCCAGAAAGAGAACGGTAATGAACTACAAGGAGGAGAGGAAGAAGTGAGTGGAGAAAGAAACAGGGGAAGGTATGGAAACAGCAGACAAGGATGTTAAAAACACCATGTTAATATGTTCAGGGATTTACAGGAAAAAAGGCATGATCAGTGGAAAAAATGGAAGATATAAAAATAGTAAAAGACACATAGAAATGCAAACAGTCTCTGAAATAAAAAATGATCTGAAGGATGCATCTCCCCCATCTCCTCTAAGGAACAAAAACCTTAACTGTGAGGGGAAGAACGTCACAATCACAGCCTGTGGACACCGGTGGAAACCAGCACCATGGGGTGGGGGGGGACCTGCCTGTGGCCTTGTGAAGGCTGCTGTGATCACACCCAAGTCCACTGTGCCTGCCTGAGACCTGACATCAGAGGGAGACACCACCCACATCCCACCACCATTTCACAAGCATTGATTGAAAACAATGAATAAAAAAGAAAACAATGAATAAAAGTGGGATGTAGCTGAGAGAGCTCAAGAGACAGACTTTCCCTGGGAAGTGGCACAAAGGGAAGACAGGGGGGTAGGTGGGGAGACAAACACAAGGTATCACTAGAGGAATTTGAAGCCAGGAATGCACTGAGGTGACCACAGTAACAGCAAACTTCACACCCAGTTCATTGATGTCTGGACCAGTAAAAATCCACAGTCAAGGCCCTGAGTGAAAGCATGCTTGTCTCCAAGCATAAACATCACCTCAGTACCTTTCGTCTTATACACTCGCCTGGGTTTTCAACAAAAAATTATGAAACATACCACAAGGTAAGAGACAACATAAAGTCAAAAGAGACAAGTCATCAAAGACCAGACTCAGATATGACGTGGGTATTGGAACAAAAAACAAAACAGCACAAACGATGCTTAACATGTTCAAGAGTATAATGAGAAAGGTAGAGCACATGCAAGATAAGACAGAAATGAAAACTAGAAGAAAGAATAAAATGAAAATGCTGAAAATAAAAATAAAAACATTAACAAAAATAAAGAATTCAACACGTTTATTAATAAGCTTAACACAAGGAAAAAATTAATGAATTTAAAACAGGTCAATAGAAATTACCCACAATAAATTATGAAGAGAAAAAAGACTAAAGAAAAAGAACTTTTAAAGTGAAGGCAATATAAAACTGTTTTGTGGCGAAATATTAATCCATTTGATATGGTACTGCAGCTGCTGGATACTCTATTTTACCCCTGCCTTCCATTCTTTTTCTTTTTTCTTTCTCTTTGTATTTCACATTTGGCATTCTATTAGATGCCATTAAATTAAATTAAAAAAAATTTTTTATTGTGGCTCACTTAAATACGTTGTATTTTAAGGTAATTATAGATTCACAGGGAGTCACACAGATGGTACAGAGGGGTCTTGTGTATCCTTTCTCAGTTTACCCCCATTTTTTTTTTTTGTACTTAATTATAGTAAATATCAAACCAGGAAATCGACACTGATACGGTGAGTGTGTATATAGTTCTGTGTCATTTATCACATGTGTATATTTGTGTAACCAAGACTGGCTGCAAGGAGTTCCCTGTATTTTTGTATTCTGAGAGTATTTATTATGAATGTGTGTCAGACTTTGTGAAATGTCTTTTCTGTATCAACTGATACAGTCATGAGATTTTTTTTTATTCTTTAGCATGTTATATGGTGGACTGATGATTAATAGGTGACTATTGAACGATCTTGAAATAAATCTCACTTAGTCATAGAGCATAATTCATTTATATATTGATAAATTCTATTTGCTAATATTTTATTAAAGATTTTCACATTTATATTCCTTTTTTATTATTAATTAATTTTTGTTACAAATGTTTCTCCTTTTTCACCTATTGACCCCAGCATTGTTGTTTGTGTCCATGGTTGCGCATACATGCACATAAGTTCTGTGGTCTATCTATCTCTTCCCTCCCCCACCCACCCCTTCTGAGATATTTGTATCCTGAGACATATTTGTCAGTAGTTTTCTTGCTTTGTACTTTGGTTTTGATGAAACAGGTTTCATAACATGAATTGGGAAGTATTTCATCTATTTTATGAAGGAATGATGTAAAATTGGTGTTAATTCTTTAAATGTGAGGTAGAATTTTTAAGTGAAACCATCTGGACCCTGAGATTTATTTTTTAATTGTGAATTTCATTGTTAACAGCTATAGGACTGTCCGGACAGTGTGTCTCAGTGGTTGAATGTTGACACATGCACCAAGAGGTCGCCCATTCAATTCCCAGTCAGGGTACCTGCCCAAGTTGTGGGCCAAATCCCCAGTGGGGGCCACGCAGGAGGCGGTGGATAATCAATGTTTTCTCTCACATCAATGTTTCTATCTCTCACTTCCTTTCAGTTCCACTCTCTCTAAAATCGATAAAGGAAAAAAATTTTATTTTACTGTTTTTATCCTCACCCGAGAACATTTATTTATTTTTTTTGCATTTATCTTCAGATAGAGCAAGAGGGAAGAGGGGGGAAGAGAGAGAGAGAAACATCGATGTGAGAGAAACATCAAGTAGCTGTCAAGCACACAACTCAAACTGGGGCCGGAGACAAACTGCAACTGAGGTACTTGCCTTTAGCGGGAAACGAACCCAGGACTCTCTGGTCCACGGGCCGACGCTCTAACCGCTGAGCCAAATGGACCAGGGCAAAAGAAAGAACTTTTATTTATTTTTTCTATTATATGTTTTTTATTAATTCATTTTTGTTACAGATGTTTCTCCTTTTCCCCCCCACTGATTTCCCCCTCCCCCTCCCTCCCTGCCCTTTCCCCAGTTTGTTGTCCATGTCCACTGTTTATGCATACATGCATATAAGTTCTGTGGTTTATCTCTCCCCCACCACCCCCCTCCTCTGGGGATTGTCAGTCTGTACCCCACTTCCACGTATATGGGACTACCCCATTCCTCAGACTGTTAGGTTCATTATATTCCACAAATAAGTGAGATCATATGAAACTTGTATTTCTCTGTTTGGCTTCTTTCACTTAGGATGATACTTTCCAGGTCCTTCCATGTAGTCTCAAAGGATAAGAGATCTTTCTTTCTTACAGCTGCATAGTACTCCATTCTGTATATGTACCACAGCTTTTTTATCCATTCGTCTACTGATGGACATTTGGGCTGTTGCCAGATCTTAGCTATTGTAAATAGTGCTGCTACAAACATGGGGGTACATATATTCTTTCTGATGGGTGTTTCAGGCTTCTTAGGGTATATTCCTAGAAGTGGGATCACTAGGTCAAATGGCAATTCAATTTTTAATTTTTTGAGGTAACACCATATTGTTTTCCATAGTGGCTGCACCAGTCTGCATTCCCACCAGCAGTGCACTAGAGTCCCCTTTTCTCCACACCCTCACCAACACTTGTTGTTTGATGATTTGTTGATGGTGGCCATTCTGACAGGTGTGAGGTGATACCTCATAGTTGTTTTAATTTGCATCTCTCTGATGATTAGTGAGGATGAGCATTTCTTCATATGTTTCGTAGCCATTTGTATGTCCTGTTTGAAGAGGTGTCTATTTAGTTCCTCTGCCCATTTTTTAATTGGATTCTTTGTCTTCCTTTGTGGAGTTGTATGAGCATTCTATATGTATTGGAAATTAACCCCTTATCTGATATATCATTGGCAATTATGCTCTCCCATACAGTGGGTAGCCTTTCCGTTTTGATGATTGTATCTTTCGCTGTGCAGAAGATTTTCAGTTTGATGTAGTCCCATGTGTTCATTTTCTCCTTTGTTTCTATTGCCTTAGGTGATGTGTCAGTAAAAATTCTGCTGTGTATGATGTCTGAAATTTTGTTGCCTAAAGTCTCTTCTAGGATTTTTATGGATTCATTACTCACATTGAAGTCTTTTATCCATTTTGAGTTTATTCTTCTGTAGGGTGTAAGTTGATGGTCTAGTTTCATTTTTTTCTGCAAGTAGCTGTCCAATTTTCCCAGCACGATTTATTAAAGAGGCTGTCCTTACTCCACTGTATGCTCTTGCTACCTTTGTCAAATATTAATTGAGCATATTGCCTTGGGTCCATTTCTGGGTTCTCTGTTCTGTTCCACTGGTCTATATGCCTATTCTTGTGTCAGTACCAGGCTGTTTTTATTACAGTTGCTTTGTAGTATAACCTGAAATCTGGTATTGTGATCCCTCCAACTTTGTTCTTACTTTTCAAGATTACTGAGGCTATTCGAGGCTTTTTTTGGTTCCATATGAATTTTTGAAATAATTGTTCTAATTCTGTGAAGTATGCCGTTGGTATTTTTATGGGGATTGCATTGAATCTATACATTGCTTTGGGTAATATGGACATTTTAATGATGTTAATTCTCCCAATCCATGAAAAGGGTATGTGCTTCCACTTTTTTATATCTTCCTCTATTTCTTTCTTAAATGACCTGTAGTTTTCTGTGAATAGTTCCTTTATTTCTTTGGTTAAGTTTATTCCTAGGTATCTTAATTTTTTGCCACAATGGTAAATGGGATTGTTTTCTTAGTTTCTCTTTCTGTGAGTTCATCATTGGTGTATAAGAATGCCATCGATTTCTTGATGTTAATTTTGTATCCTGCTACTTTGCCAAAGTCATTTATTAAGTCTAGTAAAGTTTAGATGGAGTCTTTGGGGTTTTCTATGTATAGTATCATGTCATCTGCAAATAATGACAATTTCACTTCCTCCTTTCCAATTTGGATCTTTTTATTTTTACTTCCTGTCTGATTGCTGTGGCTAAGTCTTCCAGTACTATGTTAAATAAGAGTGGCAAAAGTGGGCATCGTAGCCTTGTTCTTGTTCTTAAGGGAAATGCTTTTAGTTTTTGCCCATTGAGTATGATGTTGGCTGTAGGTCTTTCTTTTTTTTTATATGAATTTTTATTTATTTTTTTGTTACAGATATTTTACCTTTTTACCCCATTGGCATCCCCCACCCTACCCCCCCTCCACCCTGTCCCCGGCTTAGTTGTCCATGTCCATTGGTCATGCATACATGCATATAAGTTCTGTGGTTTATCTCTTCCCACCCCCCACCCCCCATCCCCTCTTCTGAGGGATGTCAGTCTGTGCCCTACTTCCATGTGTCTGGGTCTACTGTGTTCCTCAGATTGTTATGTTCATTATATTCCGTATATAAGTGAGATCATGTGGTATTTGTCTTTTTCTGCTTGGCCTCTTTCACTTAGGATAATACTTTCCAGGTCCCTGCATGTCGTCTCAAAGGATAAGAGATCTTTCTTTCTTACCGCTGCATAGTACTCCATTGTGTATATGTGGCTGTAGGTCTTTCATATATGGCCTTTATTATGTCGAGATATGATCCCTCTATTCCCAGATTGCTGATCGTTTTTTATCAGAAATGGATGCTAGATTTTGTTGAATGCTTTTTCAGCATCTATTGATATGATCATGTGGTTTATATTCTTCATTTTATTTATGTGGTGTATCACATTTATTGATTTGCGAACATTGTACCAGCCTTGCATCCCTGTGACGAATCACACTTGGTCATGGTGGATAATTTTTTTGGTATATTGCTGGATCCAATTTTGTAGTATTTTGTTCAGGATTTTGGCATCTATGTTCATCAGGGATATTGGCCTGTAGTTTTCTTTTTTTGTAGTGTGTTTTTCTGGTTTTGGAAATAGAATTATGCTGGCTTCATAAAATGAGTTTGGAAGTCTTCCTTCTTCTTGAATTTTTTGAAATAGTTTGAGGAGAATAGGTATTAGTTCTTTAAATATTCGGTACAACTCCCCTGTGAAGCCATCCTGGCCGGGCTTTTGTTTGCTGGGAGAGTCTTGATTACCTCTTCAATTTCTTCTGTTGTTATTGGTCTGTTCAAGTTTTCTATCTCCTTCTGATCCAGTTTTGGGAGACTATGTGTTTCTAGAAATTTGTCCATTTTGCTTAGATTGTCGAATTTGTTGCCATATAATTGTTCATGGCAGTTGTTAATGATCTTTTGTATTTCTGTGGTGTCAGTTGTTACCTCTCCTCTTTCTTTTCTGATTTTGTATATTTGGGTTCTCTCTCTTTGTTTCTTGGTGAGTCTAGCTAAGGGTCCATCAATCTTGTTTATTTTTTCGAAAAACCAGCTCTTTGTTTTATTGATCCTTTGAATTGTTTTTTTTTTTTTTTTTGGTCTCTATGTCATTTATTTCTGCTCTGATCTTTACTATTTCCTTCCTTCTACTTCCTCTGGGTTTTCTTTTTGTTTGCTCTCTAGATCTTTAAGTTGTGAGGTTCCATAATCTATTAGAGATTTTTCTTGTTTTTTGAGGTAGGCCTGTAGTGCTATGAACTTCCCTCACAGAACTGCTTTTGCTGCATCCCATAGATTTTGTGTTGTTGTGTGTTCATTTTCATTGGTTTCCAGGAAGTTTTTAATTTCTTCCTGATCTCCTCTGTGACCCATTCATTGTTTAATAGCATGCTATTTAGCTTCCATGTGTTCAAATATCTCTGTATGTTCTTCTTGCAATTAATTTCTAGTTTCATGCCATTGTGATCTGAGAAGATGCTTGATATGATTTCAACCTTCTTGAACTTGTAGAGACTTAGTTTGTGTCCTATCATGTGGTCTATCTTTGAGAATGTCCCATGTGTACTTGAGAAGAATGTGAATTCTGTAGTTTTGAGGTGTAATTCTCTTTAGATATCTATTAAACCCATTTGGTCTAGTGCTTCATTTAGAGTCTCTGTTTCCTTGCTAATTTTTGTCTAGAGGATCTATCCAGTGATGTGAGCAGGGTGTTGAAGTTCCCTGCTATGATTGTATTGCTATCGATCTCTCCTTTGAAGTCCTCCAGAAGTTTATTAATATATTTTGTTGCTCCTATATTGGGTTTATCAAGGTTATATCTTCCTGTTGGATAGATCCTTTCAATATTATGTAGTGGTCTTCTTTGTCTCTAGTTATGGCCTTCATTCTGAAATCTATTTTATCAGATATGAGAATTGCTACCCCAGCTTTTTTTCTCCTTTCCATTTGCTTAGAAGATTTTTTTTCATCCCTTCACTTTCAATCTATCTGAGTCTTTTGTTGTGAGGTGCATCTCTTGTAAACAACATATAGATGAGTCATGCTTTCTTATCCAATCAGCTACTCTGTGTCTTTTTATGGGAGCATTCAATCCATTTACATTTAAGGTGATTATTGATATGTACTTATTTATTGCGATTTTTGTTTAGTGTGGTTGTATTTTTCTTCCCATTTCTCCTGCTAATTACAGTAGTCCTTTTAACATTTCTTGCAGTACTCGTTTGGTGCTAATGTATTCCCTTAGCCTTTTTTGTCAGGGAAGCTCTTTATTTGACCTTCTATTTTGAATAATAGCCTTGCTGGGTAGAGTAGTCTTGGATTCAGATCCTTGTTTTTCGTGACCTTGATTACTTCATGCCATTCCCTTCTAGCCTGTAGTGTTTCTTGTGAGAAGTCAGCTGAGAGCCTTATGGGGTTTCCTTTGCAGGTAACCTGTTGCTTATCTCTTGCTGCTTTTAGGATTCTCTCTTTGTCTTTAATTTGTGGCAGTTTGATTACTATGTGTCTTGGTGTGGGCCTGTTTGGGTTCTTCTTACTTGGGGCTCTCTGTGCTTCTTGCACTTGCATGCTTTCTTCCGTCATCAAATTAGGGAAGTTTTCTTCCCTATTTCTTTGAATATATTCTCTAACCCTTGCTCATTTTCTTCTTCTTCGGGGACTCCTATGATGCGCATATTATTCCATTTCCAGTTGTCCCACAGTTCCCTTAAGCTGTCTTTCTGTTTTTTAATAGTTTTTTCCTTTTGGTTATCTGATTGGCTGATTTTTTCTACCTTGTCTTCTAATTCAGTGATCTGGTCCTCAGCTTCCCCTACTCTGGTTTTTAGACCTTCCAATGTGTTTTTCATTTCTGATATGTCATTCCTCATTTCTTCTTGTTGTTTTTTAATTTCCAACTGGTTGATTTTCAACATTTCTATGTCTTTACTCATGGTCCTCATGTCTTTACACATGGTGTTGAGCTTCCTCAATATCATGGCTCTAAATTCTGGTTCTGTTAACTTGCTTAACTGCATCTCATTTATCTCATCTTCCGTAGAGGTCTCTTGTTCTTTCATTTGTCTTTCGTTTCTGTATTTTACCATTTTGGCTATCACAGTGGGCTTTGGAGTCTGCCAAATTTTCCCTATGGGTGTTGGTGTTCTGCTGTTTGCGGCTCCCTCTCCTGGGTTTGGATGAGCCAGGGAGGACCCACTTTAAACACCACTGTCGAGTCTTAGCCTTTCTGGTTAGTGTTGCTAGCCCAGGGAATGGTAGTTATCCTCTATCTTTTTTTGCCTGGAGGCTATTAGTAGAGGTCACCTGAAGACCCTTGGTTTCTGAGTTGCCTGAAAAACTTCCTCAGGTGCTCAGTGTTAGAGGATTTCCTGAGGGTGGGGCAGCTGCTTGTTGTTAATGGGCCTCAATTAGCATTTCAATGGCCACCAGGTGGGGTTGAATCTCTGAGGGAGGGGCCTCCAACTCTCTCCAGGGCCCTGGGAAGGAGTAAAATGACCACAGTCCTTGGTGGCTGCACTCAGCAAAAGCTCTTAGCACCCTCCAAAACCGGAGTGTCCCCATACAGTTCCAGTCTAGTCTGCCTTCCCTAATCCGGAGCCCAAGGTGAGTGGCTGCTGCCAATTTAGCCTCTGTCTAGACTCTACGTCATGGAGCTGGCTGGGAATTTTAACCTGAGAGTACTGCTTCCAGCCAAGAGTGGCCGCGGCTTGGCACCAGCCAAGGGAATTGCACTCAGCAGAAGCCCCAGGACTAAGTTGCAGTAGTGGGACACTGCTGAGGTGGCAGCAGCTCCAGCAGAGTCCCCTGGTCCCCGCCCAGGCCGCTGTGGACAATGGGCTCCAGGCCCCCTCTTGCATCCTCGAAAGCCTACTAGGATTGAGTCGGTGTCCCTGGTTATGTGGTCCTCCAAGGTGTCTTTCGGTTGCCCCTTCCTGACGATTAGCCTTTATTTTCGTTGTAAATCCAGTTTGGTCCTGGGAGATGGTCTGTGTAGCTCCATTCACTCTGCTGCCATTTTTCAGATCAAGGAAAGAAATTTAAAAAGTAGTTATAGGACCATTCATATTGTTTATTTTAATTTGGGTGAGTTGTGGTAGTTTATGCTTCTTTGAGGATCTGGCCCATTTTGTCTGAGGTGTCAGATTGATGTTCAGAATTATTCACGTCATTCCCTTGTTGTCCTTTTGATGTGAACAGGGTCTAAAGTGATACCATGTGTTTCAGCCCTAATAGAGGTGATTCCTCTCTTCTCTCTTGTGTCTTTGTCAGTCTTGTTAGAGGTCTGTTAATTTTTCCAATCTTCTCAAAGAATCAGTTTTTGTGTTATTGATTTTCTCTTTTAATTTTCAATTTCATTGATTTATGCTATATTTTTTATTATTTACTTCAAATTGATGCTTTGGATTTATTTTATTCCTTTATTTAGACATAGTTGTCTATTTCCTGAGGAGAGAGTTTATTTATTTTTCTTTAGAGTTTTTTTTAAAAAATAATTAATTCATTCATTCATTTTGTGACAGATGTTCCTCCTTTTCCCTCCATTGAAACTCTCCTCCCTACTCCCATCCCCTGTATTGTTGTCTGTGTCCATTGGTTATGCATATATGCACATAAGCTTTTTGGTTTATCTTTTCCCTGCACACCCCGTTCCTATTCCTTCTGAGGTTTGTCAGTCTGTTCCCTACTTCCATGTCTCTGGATCTATTGTGTACATCAGCTTATTTTGTTCATTATATTTCACAAATAAGTGAGATCATGTGATGTTTGTGTTTCTCTGACTGGCTTAATTCACTTAGCATAATACTCTCCAGGTCCCTCCATGTTATCTCAAAGGATAAGAGATCTTTCTTTCTTACAGCTGCATAGTACTCCATTGTGTACATATGTACCACAGCTTTTTTATCCATTTGTCTACTGATGGACACTTGAGCTGTTTCCAGATCTTAGCAATTGTAAATAGTGCTGCTATGAACATGGGGGTACATATATTCTTTCTGATTGTTGTTTCAGGTTTCTTAGGGTATATTACTAGAAGTGGGATCACTGGGTCAAATGGCAGTTCAATTTTTACTTTTTGAGGAAACACCATATTGTTTTCCATCGTGGCTGCTCCAGTCTGCATTCCCACCAGCAGTGTACTAGAGTCCACTTTTCTCCACACTAACCAGCAGTTGTTTGATAATTTGTTGATGGCAGCCATTCTGGCAGGTGAGAGGTGACACCTCAAAGTTGTTTTAATTTGCATCTCTCTGATGATTAGTGATGTTGAGCATTTTTTCATATGTCTCTTGGCCATTCATATGTCCTGTTTGGAGAGGTGTCTATTCAGCTCCTCTGCCCATTTTTAATTGAGCTCTTAGTCTTTCTTTTGTTGAGCTGTATGAGTACTCTATATATTTTGGAAATTAACACCTTACCTGATGTATCATTGGCAAATATATTCTCCCTGTATGTGTTCTCTTTACATTTTGATGCTGTTTTTGTTTTTGCTGTGCAGAAGATTTTTAGATTCATGTAGTCTCATTTATTAATTTTTTCCTTTGTTTCTTTTGCCCTAGGTAATGTATGGATAAAAATTCTGCTACGTGCGATGTCTGATATTTTTCTTCCTACATTTTCTCCTAGGATTTTTATGGTTTTGTGAGTGATATTTAAGTCTTTTTTTCATTTTAAGTTTATTCTTCTGTATAGTGTAAGTTGGTGGTCTAGTTTCTTTCTTTCTTTCTTTCTTTCTTTCTTTCTTTCTTTCTTTCTTTCTTCTTTCTTTCTCCTCTCTCTCTCTCTCTCTCTCTCTCTCTCTCTCTCTCTCTCTCTCTCTGTTTTGCATGTACCTATCCAATTTTCCCAACACCATTTATTGAAGAGACTGTCTTTACACCATTTATGCTCTTGCCACTTTGTAAAATATTGATGGAGAATATGTCTTGGGTCAATTTCTTGGTTCTGTGTTCTGTTTGTTGGACCTATTTGCCTATTCTTGTGCCAATACCAGGCTGTTTTGATTATAATGGCTTTGTAGTATAACCTGATATCTAGAAATGTTATCTCTCCTACTTTGTTCTTCCTTTTCATGATTGCTGTTACTATTTGGGGTCTTTTTTGGTTCCATGTAAACTTTTTGAGTATTTGTTCTAGATCTGTGAAATATGTTGTTGGTATATTAATGGGAATTGCATTGGATCTATAGATTGCTTTGGGTAGTATGGACATTTTAATGATGTGAATTCTTCGAATCCATGAACAAGGTATATTCTTTTGCTTTTTTTATATCTTCCTTTATTTCTTTTTTCAATGTTCCATAGTTTTCTTAGAGCACATCTTTTACCTCCTTGGTTAAGTTTATTCTTGGTATCTTAATTTTTTTTGCTGCGATGGTAAATGGGATTGCTTTTTTTAGTTTCTCTTTCTGTGATTTCATCATTGATGTATAAGAATGCTGTCAATTTCTTGATATTAATTTTGTATCTTCCTACTTTGCCAAATTAATTATTAAGTCTAGTAGATTTTTGATAGAGCCTGTAGGGTTTTCTATGTACAATATCATGTCATCTGCAAATAATGACAGTTTCACTCCCTCCTTTCCAATTTTGGATCCCCTTTATTTTTTCTTCATGTCTAATTGCTGTAACTTAAACTTCCAGTACTATGTAAAATAAGAGTGATGAAAGTGGGCATCCCTGTCTTTTTCCCGTTTTTAAGGGGAATGCTTTTAGTTTTTGCCTATTGAGTATGATGTTGGCTGTAGCTTTTTCATATATGGCTTTTATTATATTGAGATATGATCACTCTATTCCCACATTGCTGAGCGTTTTTATCAGAAATGGGTGCTGAATTTTATTGAATGCTTTTTCAACATCTATTGATATGATCTTATGGTTTTTATCTTTTCTTTTGTTTAGGTGGTGTATCACATTTATCGATTTGCGAATATTGTACCATCCTTGCATGCCTGGGATGAAATCCACTTGATTATGATGAATAATTTTTTTGATGTATTGCTGGATTCAATTTGCTAATATTTTGTTAAGAATTTTGGCATCTGTGCTCATCAGGGATATTGGCCTGTAGTTTTCTTTCTTTGTAGTGTCTTTATCCAGTTTTGAAATTAGGATTATGCTGGCCTCATAAAATGAGTTTGGAAGTGTTCTATCTTCTTGGATTTTTTGGAATAACTGAAGGAGAATGGGTTTTAGATCTTCTTTGAATGTCCAGTAAAACTCCCTTGTGAAACCATCTGGGCTTGGGCTTTTATTTGCTAAAATTTTCTTGATTACATCTTCAATTTCCTTTGTTGTTATTGGTTTGTTCTTATTTTCTGTCTCCTCCTGGTTCAGTTTTGGGAAGCTGTGTGTTTCTAGAAATGTGTCTATTTCTTCTAGATTGTCCAATTTGTTGGTGTATAATTGTTCATAGTATGTTTTGATGATGCTTTGTATTTCTGTGGTGTCAGTCATTACTTCTCCTCTTCCATTTCCGATTTTGTTTATTTGGTTTCTCTCTTTTTATTTCATGGTGCATCTGGCTAAAGGTCCATCAATCTTTATCTTTTCAAAAAACCAGCTCTTTGTTTCATTGATCTTTGAAAGTTTTTTTTTTTTTTTTTTTTAAATCTCTGTTATTTATTTCTGCTCTGACCTGTATTATTCTCTACCAGCTCTGGATTTTTCCTGTCTGTTTACTTTCTAGTTCTTTAAGTTGTTAGGGTTAGAAAGTCAATTAGAAATTTTTCTTCTTTCTTGAGGTAAGCCTGTAGTGCCATGAACTTCCCTCTCAAGGCTGCTTTCGCTGCATCCCATAGATTTTGTGTTATTGTGTGTTCATTTTCATTAGTTTCCAGGAAGATTTTAATTTCTTCTTTGATCTCATTAGTAACCCATTTGTTGTTTAATAACATGCCATTTAGCCTTCAAGTGTTTGAATGTATTTGTGTGTTTTGTTTTTGCATGTTTTTATTGTAATTGAGTGCTAGTTTCATGCCACTATGATGTGAGAAGATGCTTGATATCATTTCAATTTTCTTGAATTTGTAGAGACTTGCTTTGAGTCCTAACATGTGGTCTATCTTTGAGAATGACCATGTACACTTGAGAAGAATGTATATTCTGCAACTTTGGGGTGAAATGTTCTGTAAATACCCATGAAGTCCAACTGATCTACTTTGTCTTGTAAGGACTCTATGTCCTTGTTAATTTTTTTGTCTAGATCTATCCAGTGGTGTCAGTGGCATGTTAAAGTCACACACTATGATTGTGTTGCTATTGATCTCTCTCTTGAAGTCCTCCAGAAGTTTTAAAATATATTTTGGTGCTCCTGTATTTGGTGCATATATCTTTACCAGGGTTATATCCTCTTGTTGGATTGATCCTTTTAATATTATGTAGTGCCCTTCTCTGTGTCTTATTATGGCCCTTGTTTTGAAGTCTATCTTGTCAGATATGAGTATTGCTACACCAACTTTTTTTTTTTCATTTCAATTTGCTTGGAAAATTTTTCCATCCCTTCACTTTCATCCTGTGTGAGTCTTTTGTTGTGTGAGGTGGATCTCTTGTAGACAACATATATATGGGTCATGTTTTCTTATCCAATCAGCTACCGTATGTCTTTTGATTGGAGCATTTGGGTCATTTACATTTAAGGTAATTATTGATAGATAGTTATTAGTTGCCATTTTAATTTTTATGCCTGTGTTCCAGTCTCTCTCTCTCTCTCTCTCTCTCTCTCTCTCTCTCAGTCTCTATCTCTCTCTGCTTCTTCTTTTTCTTACAACAGTTCCTTCAGCATTTCTTGCAGTGTTGGTTTGGTGGTGGTAATTCCTTTAGCTTTTTTTTTTTTTTTTTTATCCATGAAGCTCTTTATTTCTTCTTCAATTTTGAATGATAGCCTTGCTGGATAGAGTAGTTTGGATTCAGACCTTTGCCTTGCATTACTTTGTACACATCATGCTACTCCCTTCTGGCCTGCATTGTTTCTATTGAGAAATCAGCTGACAGTCTAATGGGAGCTCCCTTGTAGGTAACTTTCTGTCTCTCTCTTGCTTCCTTTAAGATTCTTTCTTTGTCTTTAATATTTGCTATTTTTATTATCATGTGTGTAGCTGTGGGTCTTCTGGTGTTCATTTTGCTTGGGACTCTCTGTGTTTCTTGGACTACTTGTGCGACTTTTTCCTTCACCAGTTTAGGGGAGTTTTCTGTTATTATTTCTTCAAACAGGTTCTCTATTCCTTTCTCTGATTCTTCTCCTTCCAGTATTGTTATAATGCGAATGTTGTTACATTTTGTATTGTCCCACAGCTCTCTTGAACTTCCCTCCTGCTTTTAAAACTTTTTTTCCATTTGCTGCTTTATTTGGGTGTTTTTCTCTACCTTGTATTCTAAATTGCTCATTCTGGCTTCAGCTTCTTCCAATCTACTACTGAACCCCTCTAAGGTATTTTTCATAAATGCTATGTCATTCTTTATTTCCTCTTGATTTTTATGCATTTTTATACCTCTTTTCTAAAGCTAAAGTAGTTCCCAGTGAGCTCTTCATAATTTTTATTAAGTTGCTTGTAGTTCTCACCAAATTGTTTGAGCACCCTTAAAATAATTGCTTCAAATTCTTTATCTGACAAGTTGCTGTCTTCCATTTCCTGTAGTCCCTTTTCTGGTGATTCCTCTTTTTCTTTCCTTTGGGTATTGTTTCTTTGTTTCTCCATTTTAGCTCTCTGGTAGCTGTAGACCCGCTGAGGGATGTTTGGATGTGTATGCAGCTAACTGTATATCAAATAAGGCTACTGTGCCTCCCAGACTGTTTTGTTGTGTGTCGCCTCTTGCCTCTTGTGGATCCTAAAGGACTGAGTACTGGGGGCTGGTATTGGTGTGTCCTGGTAGGTGCTGCTGCTGAATCAGGTGGCACCCTCTGGAGCTGTGCTTTCAGCTGGTGGCTGTTGCCACCTGTAGCTGTATAGCACAGGCCCTGTTGGAGCTGTGTTCCCTGCACATACCATGGGCAGCTGAATTGCACAGTCCCCTTGGAGACCCTACTCCACACCTATCTTGTGGGTAACTGGGTCGCACAGGCCTCTCTGTTGCTCCAGCACCCCACTGAGCTGGATCTCTCAGTCCCTTTGAAGACCAGGCTTCATGTCTATCTTGTGGGCAGCTGGGTTGCACATGCCTTTCTTGTGCCCCAGCACCCCGTAGGTCCTGTGGGCAACTGGATCGCACCGGTTCCTCTCGGGCTCTGGATTCACACTGCTCTTGTGAGCTGCTGTGTAGCACTGGCCTCTGTGGAGCCTCAGGTCTCACTGCTGGCAGCTGGGGAGTGAAGCTGCCCGGTGGGGCTCAACTCCTGCTCAGCCTTTGCTGTAGTTTTTTTTTTAAACTCATCTTTATTGTTGAATGTATTACAGATGTTTCTCCCTTTTTCCCCCATTGACACTCTCTTCCCTATTCCCGCCCCCTCCTGCCTTCCACACACTATTGTCATTGTCCATTGGTTATGCATATATGCATAGAAGTTCTTTGGGTTATCTCATCCCACCCTCCCTCCCCCTTTCCCTTTGAAGTTCATCAGTCTAACAACCAATTTGTATTTCTTAATTCCTTCCTCTTTTTCACCCATCCCCCTAGCCCCCACACTTCTGGCAAGCAACAAAAATTTCTCTGTATCTATGAATTTGTTTCTGTTCTGCTGGCTTATTTTGTTTGTGGATTCAATTGTTGATAGATATGTATTATTTGCCACTTTATTGTTCATATTTTTGTTCTTGTTCACCTTTAAGAAGACCCTTCAACATTTCATATAATACTGGTTTGGTCATGATGAATTCCTTTAGCTTTTTCTTATCTGGGAAACTCTTGATATGCCCATTGATTCTAAATGATAGCTTTGCAGGATAGAGTAATCTTGGTTGTAGATCATTGCTTTTCAACACCTTGATTATCTCTTGCCACTTCTTTCTGGCCTGCAAAGTTTCTTTTGAGAAATCAACTGACAGTCTTATGGGAGCTCCTTTGTAGGTAAGGGACTGCTTTTCTCCCACTGCTTTTAAGATTCTCTCTTTGTATTTAACTGTTGGCATTTTGATGATGATGTGTCTTGTTATGGACCTCTTTGGGTTCAACTTGTTTGGGACTCTCCTGGACTTGTATGTCTGTTTTCTTCACCAAGTTAGGGAAGTTTTCTGTCATTATTGTTTCAAATTTTTTCAATTTCTTGCTCTCTCTCTTTCCTTCAGGCACCCCTATGATGTGAGTGTTGGCATGCTTGAAGTTGTCCCAGATGCTCCTTACACTGTCCTCATATTTTTGCATTCTTTTTTCTTTTTTAGTTGGGTGTTTTCTGCTTTCTTATATTCCAAATCGGTGATTTGCTTCTTGGCTTTACCTACTCTACTATTGATTCCCTGTAAATTATTCCAGTTAGTGCATCCTTCATTTCTGACTGGCCCCTTTTATGTTGTTGATGTTCTCACTAAGTTCCTCGGAGGTCTCCTTAAGTTCCTTGAAGGTTTTACTAAGTCCCTTGGATGTCTCACCAAGTTCCCTGAGCAACCTTATAACCTGCGTTCTGAACTCTGCATCTGTTAGATTGCTTATCTCCATTTTGTTTAGTTCTTTTCCTGGAGTTTTGTTCTTTTCTTCCATTTGGGATGTTTATTTGTCTCCTTATTTTGGCTGCTTCCCTGTGATTGTTTCTATGTATTAGGCAGAGTTGCTATACCTCCTGATCACCCCAGCTGGGCCTTCGCAGTGCACCCCTAATGTGGACTGTACACCCTTCTCTTGTAATTGAGTCTTGATTGCTGTGGGCACATCAATGGGAGGGGTTTACTCAGGCTGATCAGTGGCAAGGACTGGCTGTGCCCACTAGCCACTACCTTGGAGGATCAGATGTGTAGGGGCCCACCACACAGAGCAAGACTTACTTCAGCAGGGCTCTAGTACCCACTGAGTCCACTCATTGAGTGTATCACTTGTGGAGGTGGTTGGGTGGTGGTGTTTCAGTGTGGTCTGAAGCTGTCCACTGGGTGTGCTGGCTCTGGGGCAAGGTCAGCCACTGCCTGTGCTCTATCCAGGGCCATCCAGCATAAGCTACAAAGTGAAGTGCAGATGGCTGCTTCTTGTGCTGGGCTTGAAGGTGTCCAGGAAAATCCAAGTTGTGAACCAAGGCTAGCTGCTTCTAGTGCCAGGCCTGGGGCCACTTAACGAGAGGTGTGGGGCTCACTGAGACTGTCCCCTTTTGAGCCCTGGCTCTGCACCACTCTTGTGAGCCACTGGGTCGCACAGGGCCCTATGGAGCCCCAGGTCCTGCCACTGGTGGCTGGGGAGTGCTGCTGCCCAGTAGGGCTCAGCTCCTGCTCAGCCTTTGCTGTAGTTTTTTGAGGGGAGGGGATAGTTCTCTGATGCTAATCGGTGCATCTATTGCCTGAGGATAAATGTTTGCTCCCCAGCCTCTGTTGCTGGGGTTATATCTCAACTATGATCCGACTGCTACTGTCGGGGATGGTGCTGGGCTCCTGGCCATTTGTGGTTTCCACAACCGGCACCTTGACAGCTCCACTACTGTGCACTGGTCTGTGTTGACACAGGGTGTCCACTGGCCTGATGGTGCCAGGTGCACTGGTGGGCTCAGGTACCGGATGCTGCTTGTTTAAGAGATTTTAGGAAACTCGGAAGCAGGATCCAAGACAGGCCAATCCTGTGGTAAAGCCTTTCGAAGCAGCTTGGGTGGACTGGAACGTTGGTTGGGGTGGAGCCTAACAGAATCACCAGGGCGGGGCCAACAGTGTGAGCTAGGTTGCTGGAGTCCCAGATATGGTGGCTGTCTGCCTGCCTTGTGGGGAAAGAGTTCACCAAAGGAAAAATGGCCTCCACCATTTGCTGTACTTTTGGGGGATGGTTCTCTGCTGCTGATTTGTGCTTCTATTGCCAGCCTCTGTTTCTGGGGATATATCTCGACTCTGAATGGGCTGCTACTCTGCAGGTTGGTGCTGGGCCTCCGGCTGTCCTTGGCAGCTCCACTACTGTGCACCGGTCTGTGTTGACACAGAGTGTGCACAGGTCTGGTGGTGCCAAGTGTGCTGGTGGGCACAGGTTGCTGGGCCCTAGCTGCTCCCACTACTTCCTCCCAGGGAAGACCCAGGATCTTCCAAAATGGTGGGACCTCCCTGCCGCGCAGGGAGAAGCACCCTGAAGGGCCACTTACTGTGGTAGCTGGCTGCTCGCATCTATAGCACAGGAATCTTCTGCTCCACATCTCTGCACTGCTTGGGTTTGGTCATCCACCTACACATCCACTCACACTCTCTCACACACTCACCCTCCCCACGGTCCTGCCTGCTGCCATCTTTTCTCTACTTTCTTTTTCTTTAAGTTGTGAGGTTAGATAGTCAATTAGAAATTTTTCTTGTTTCTTGAGGTAGGCCTGTAGTGCTATGAACTTTCCTCTCAGAACTGCTTTCCCTGCATCCCATAGATTTTGTGTTGTTGTGTGTTCATTTTCATTGGTTTTCAGAAAGTTTTTAATATATTCCTTGATCTCCATGGTAACCCATTCATTGTTCAATAACATGCTATTTAGCCTCCATGTGTTTGAATGTTTCTGTGTGTTTTTGTTGTAATTGATTTCTATTTTTATGCCATTGTGATCCGAGAAGATGCTTGATATGATTTCAATCTTCTTGGACTTAATTTGTGTCCTAACATGTGGTCTATCTTTGAGAATGCCCTGTGTTCACTTGAGAAAAATTTATATTCTGATGCGTTGCGGTGAAATGCTCTATAAATATAAGTGAAATTTAGCTGATCTAGTCTGTTGTTTAGGGTCTCTGTTTCTTTGTTAATTTTTTGTCTTGAATATATATCCAGTGGTATCAGTGGGGAGTTAAAGTCCCCCTACAACGATTGTATTGCTGTCAGTCTCTCTTTTGAAGTCCTCCAGAAGTTGTAAAATATATTTTGTTGTTCTTATAATTGGTGCATATATGTTAACTAGTGTTATATTCTCTTGTTGAATTGATCCTTTTACTATTATGTAGTGTCCTTCTTGGTCTCTTATTATGGCCCTCATTTTGAAGTCTATCTTGTCAGATATAGGTATTGCTACACCAGCTTTGTTTTAATTTCCATTTTCTTAGAAAATTTTGTTTCATCCCTTTATTTTCATTCTATGTGAGTCTTTTGTTCTGAGATAGGTCTCTTGTAGACAGCATATATATGGGTTATGTTTTTTATGCAATTAGCTTCCCTATGTCTTTTGATTGGAGCATTTAAGCAATTTACATTTCAAGTTACTATTGATAGGTACGTATTTGTTACCATTTTTATTCTTTATAAGCTTGTATTTCACCCCCTCCTCTTCTTTTTCTTACAACAGTCCCTTTAGCATTTTTTTGCAGTGATTGTTTAGTGGTAGTTAATTCCTTTAGCTTTTTTTTTTTCCCCTGCAAAGCTCTTTATTTCACCTTCTAGTTTGAATGACAGCCTTTCTGGACAGAGTAGTCTTGGAATCAGACTTGTTTTTCATTACTTTGTGTACTTCCTGCCACTCCCTTGTGGCCTGCAAGGTTTCTATTGAGAAATCAGCTGACAGTCTATCGGGAGCTCCCTTGTAGGTAACTTTCTGACTCTCTCTTGCTGCCTTTAAGATTGTTTCCTTGTCTTTAATGTTTGCCATTTTAATTATGATGTGTTTAGGTGTGGGTCTGTTTGGGTTCCTTTTGACTGAGACTCTCTGTGCTTCCTGAACTTGTGTGACTTTTTCCTCCACCAGGTTAGGGACGTTTTCTGTCATTATTTCTTCAAACAGTTTCTCTATTCTTTTCTCTGATTCTTCTCCTTCCGGTACCCCTATCATTCAAATGTTACACTTAATATTGTCCCACAGTCTCTTTAAACCAGTGGTTCTAAACCTGTGAATTGTGACCCGTTTGGGGTTGAATGACCCTTTCACAGGGGTTGCCTAAGACCATTGGAAAACACATATTTCCAATGGTGATTCACAACAGTAGCAAAATTACAGTTATGAAGTAGCAACAAAAATAATTTTATGGTTGGGGGTCACCACAACATGAGGAACTATATTAAAGGGTTGCAACATTAGAAAGGTTGAGAACCACTGCTTTAAACGCTCCTCCTGATTTTTCTTTTTTATCCTCACTTGAGTACATTTTTGCATTTATCTTGAGATAGAATGGGAGGAAGAGATGGCGAAAGAGAGAGAAACATCAATGTGAAAGAGACACATCAAGTGATTGCCATCCACATGACCCCAACTGGCCCTGGGACAAACTGCAACTGAGGTATGTTCCCTTAGCACTCTAACCGCTGAGGCAAACTGGCGGGCTCTCCTACTGATTTTAATCTCTTTTGCATTTGCTGCTCTAACTGGGTGTTTTTTTCCCCTACCTTTTCTTCTAAATCGCTGATTCAATCTTTTGCTTCTTCTACTCTACTAGTAAATTCTTCCAAAGTATGTTTTGTAATCAGCTATGTCATTCTTCATTTCCACTTGCTTTTTATTCACAGCGTTTACCTTTTTTTAAATACTGGTGCAGTTCTCACTAAGCTCTTTATAATTATCATTAAATTGCTTGTAATTATCACTAAGTTGTTTGAGTGCTCTTAAAACCATTGCTTTGAATTCTTTATCTGACGAACTGTTTGCCTCCATTTAATGTGGTTCCATTTCTGGTGATTCCTCCTTGTCTTTCATTTGGGGGTTGTTTCTTTGTCTCACTATTTTAGCATTCGGGTGTTCCGGTCCAGGTGAGGTGTGCTGGGCTGTGTAGGCACGTTGGTGTGTATTAGATATCAGTGCTGTGTCTCCCAGTCTTGGTGTGATGGTCTTCTTGTGGGACCAATGGGGTAGTCTCCTTGATCTTCTGAGCTGGGTGCTCTAGGATTGACCCTTGTGTGGGTTATGTCAGCTCTCCTGTCGAATTTGGGTCTTGATTGCTGTTGTTCATTTGTGGGTGGGCTCAGTCCTTGGGGTTTTCTAACTATGAGTCTCAACCTCAGCCTTGTTAACCTCATCATGCCAACCATTATATAGGTGTTGACAGAACAAAACAAAGCAACCAGACCAAATCAAAAATAACCCCCCTAAAAATATTAGCCTCAACAGTAATGGAAGAAACCACCTTAACAAAAATACTTAAAAATATGCTGAAAAACAACACACACACACACACACACACACACACACACACACACACACATGCACACACACAGAGAATAGTAGGAAGTGTGAGACCAAAATAATTAAAAGAGAGAGAAAGAAAAAAATTTAAAAAAATAAAAAGTAAAAGTAAAGAAGGTAATGCACAACCAGACTAAATAAATAAGACATGAAAAAAATCTCAGCATCAACAATGATAAAAGCCACAAGCTCAACAAAAAAATTAAAAGACAAACAAACTGAGAACAAACATATGTGGCTTGCGCGCGCGCACACACACACGTGCACACAAAGAACAATATTAGAAGGCTTGAGACTAAACAAATTAAAAGAGGGAGAAAAAATGTGCGTGAAAGTAAAGAAGGCAAGGCAATAGCAGACTAAACCAAAAAGCACCTTTAACAAATCTCAGCATCAAGAGAAATCTTAAAAGACAAACAAACAAACAAACAAACAGACTCCTTAGAAGTAGTCAAGGACACTAGATAATCAAACAGCTTACTTTTGAACACACTAAAGATATGCAATTATCACCAAGAATCCAAAAAAGGTGGGTTAGGTTTAGTTAATATCTTTTATTTTTTTTGCTCGGGTTTACAAAAATAAGATCATGTTATTTATCTCTGTTACAAAATTTGTAGGGAAAATGGTTTAGATAATAATTGATTTTAAAATCTCATAGGGTTAAGAACTAATAAATAGATGTAACTAAAATGAAGAGTTTTTAATAAAGCTTTTCAGTAACAATTAAATACCAAATATCTCAAAATAAAATACTAAAGCATTAATTAATCTACGATTACTTTCTTTTGGTTTCTTATTACAGAGAAGCTAGAAAATAAATTTGGATCTGTTAATGAATATATCTTATATGTGATTTAAAGTATGTCTTTAGAAAAATGTAAGTGTATTTGTCAATGAAAAACCCTGTTTTAGAAGTTATGAAATGTATTCACAAATCTGTCACTCTAAAGAATGTTACTTGCTTTTACTTGTCACTAAGAGTTAAGATTTTTAAGAATTAAGAATTCTAATTAAGTTGGAAAAAAGTATATGTTTTGGTAATAGACGGTATAAGTTATGGTAATATATTTTGAAGAAAATGAAAAAAAAATGTTGTCCTAAAGTTGCTTATTTCTGAATGAGTCCAAGAAGAGGTCAAGCTGCAAAGGGACGTCATGCTAACCTGTCTTTCTCTTCAAGCTTAGAAGAGTGTTTTCCATGGTGGTAGCGCACTTAGAAACATAAGAATGGGCATAAACCC